>NC_091468.1:67377135-67599635 GCF_027789765.1 Dendropsophus ebraccatus | reverse complement strand
AGAAATAACTTACAAATCTATATATACAAATAACTTTCTGACACCAGTTTATTTAAAAACAATGTTCCTCCTTGCCTTCTAAGAGCCATAACATTTTTATTTTTGCACTGGTTGGGGCTCCCGATTTTTAATTTTTTTCTGTTATCACATTGGGGTGAAGGAGAATTTTTGATCACTTTTTATTATTTTTTTTTTTGTTGTAAATTAGCAGTCCTGGTATTTTCTTCTCATTTACACTGTTCACCTTGTGGCCTTAATATTGCTACATTTTAATCGTTCAAACAATTCTGCACCCTATGATACTAAATAGGTTTATTTCTTTACATATTTTTACTTGCACAATGAAGGGGGTGATTTAAACTTAGGTTACAAACCCACACACCGTATATGCAGCGTATTTTCTGTTGCGATACACAGCAGATACGCAGCAGATACGATCTAAATAACTGGACACAGCATCAAATCTGCACCATCAAATCTGCTGCAGATCTGCTGCGTATACGGTGTGTGTGTTTGTACCCTTAAACAGTTTTTTATTTATTTTTTTTATTTTATAAGTCCTTCTAGGGACTTATTAGACTTCATATTGCATATACTGATCAGTGCTATGCCATTGCATAGCATTGATCAGTATCATCAGCGCTTCTCTCATAGAGTCTGCCTGAGGCAGACTCTATAACAAGATTGCCGATCTGATGGGACGGATATAAGTATTATACCCTTGCCTGTAAGGGGATCTGGACCCCTGCAGTCATGATGTAGGGGACCTGATCAGTCAGTGACAGGTTCTTCTCCTCTCACCGACTTCCTTAAACGTCATGATCAATATAGTAAGCAGCGTTTAAGCAGTTAATGGCAGGCAGCCGGGTGATTGTGGCTGCCTGTCATTATCCCTGGCTCATGGGATACTAATGCATGCAGGGCTGATCACACTGAACTAGACTTGGGTCCAAAAATTACAAAGACTTGGGCAGGTCCACTAGCTATGTTTGTGGTCTCCCACTTCTACACATCCCAGGAATCAGGTAGGGTACATTCTGATTGATTCTGGGGGCCACCTTACACTTACTAGACGTTAAAATATTATTTGATCCCTTTTAGGTCTATGGTAGAAGAAAGATGTGGACGACATCTTACCACTTACAAACTATATCTTTGGTAAAACTAAAAGAGAAGAGAGGGCCCAGTCTCACTCAGGGGCCCACATGGGCATTCACCTTCCTCCCTCTGGGCCAGATCAGCCCTGATTACAGTGGTAAAAATAACTACTGTATATCACTTGCAGAACACACAAAATACATACGATAACATTACAATAATTCTTTTATACTGTATAAATGTATGCCTATAATAAGTTGTGAACCTATTTTGCGTAGTAGAGAATAATAATAAAAAAAAAAAATCCCATAAAAAAACATGTGAAATAGTGATATCTCAATGAAAAGAACATTTGCTTGTTTTAGCTGAAAAAATAATTACAATTATATAACTTAATTTCTATTAAAAAAAATAATAGAAAAGACAAATACATATTTTCATTCAAGCCTTTTTTTCCCTCTCTACCCCCTAATAATCCTTTGAAATTAGATATTTTTTTTTCTCTGTAGTTAAAATATAATTCAAACATAATTTAATTTGCATATAAATTACCGGCGCTTGTACAACATAATTATCACTCGCAAACCTAAAAAGAAGTCCCTTTTGGTTGCGTATTAAAAGTGAAACATAGTAACAAGTAATTCTGGAATTACCAATTAAAGAGAACTTTTGTACTAAAAATTATTGGTTGCAGACACTCATCTCGTAGGACGTCTCCTGCTTTGAAAAGACGAAGAACCACCTAATTTCCTCAACGTTTCAATTGTTCCCCCACGCAGCTGCATCTCCAAGTCACTTAAACATATTCAAGATGTTCTTTTTAAATACACTTCACAAATTCTGTGTAGTCGCTCGAATAATCTCGTCAGTGTCACAATTACTTACAATGGAAGGAACGTTGAAGGAGGCACAATGCTACTCGATAAGTTGATTTGCCAAGATACCTGCCAAAGTCAGTCATCAAGCCATGTAATAATATGCAACATTGTAAAAAGTTGGCATTGTGTATGGAAAGCAGATCTTATCCAGAAAATGGAGATACTTAGAATGGTGTTATAGATGGAGCTAAATAGGTCACAGAAAAGTAATTTTAGTGAAATGGCCCCACTGGTTTATGTCAATGGAGTTCGTGTTACTTTATTATTTTGACTGCCTAATTCTATCTACTGTGTATAAATGACAATTGTATCAGTGTTCACTACAGTTCTAGTCTTGTAGACTTGTTGTATTCTGGACTATGAAATGGATTTGCTTGGCTAAGTTAAGGTTAATACTGATTCAGTCCTATTGTTTTTTTTTTTAAACTTAATTTTTATTGAATTTTTCAGATAAATGACAAAGTACAGCCAGGACGTCACATACGTTCTCACAATATACAAAGTAGAAACACAAATTCTTTTGGTGACATTGTCATATAGCATATGTCATATAGTAAAAATACAAAAGATGATTGGGGGGCACTCACCATTAAAACTTGACTTTTATTTTCACTTCATTAAAAACATTTCATTTTCATCGGACTACTTGGACGCCAGCACCATGCAGCAAACGTGCGTTACGTGACAGCTGTTTCGCATGCGTCAGGTCTGGAGAAGCGTGCTGACGCACACGAAACAGCTGTCACGTAACGCACGTTTGCCGCATTGTGCTGGCGTCCAAGTAGTCCGATGAAAATGAAATGTTTTTAATGAAGTGAAAATAAAAGTCAAGTTTTAATGGTGAGTGCCCCCCAATCATCTTTTGTATCTTCACTATATGACTGAAATCTTTGGTTCTTGGTGAGGAGCACCCCAGTATATGACTGTATCAGCAAAATTTTACGGGTCAAACAAATAGGACCATATTTACATTGATATTGCGGTAGCGCCGATCTTTCTTTCTGTGTTTGGAACTGATATAGCTTATGTCACCTTTTAGGGGTCTGAAGGGCCGTTATGGACAGTCTAAGGCCTTATGCACACGTCCCGTAATTTACGGATCCGAGTTAGTGCACATTGATGTCTATTGGGCTATTCACACAATCAGTAGCAGAAATGGATGAAAATCTATCCTGAAAAAAAAAGGACATGTCCTAGTGCAGACCCGGTGCGGACCCATTTTTTTTTTGCGGATCCTCTCATTGAAATCAATTAGTTACGGATTGTTTACGGATTGTAACATGTTGGCATCCGTATTTCCACAAAAAAAAAATATGGATGAAGAGCATTGAAAAGCAATGAGTAGTAAAAAAATGGAATTACGGAAATACGGATGGAATACGGATGTCCAATCGGTAATTTCTCACGGGTTGTTTCAGGACCAGAAAAAAATACTGAACGTGTGCATAAGGCCTTATTGTTTTATGCTGTCTTACAAGACTTAAAGGGAACCTGGCATGGTTGGGACTTGGACAAAAAGGTCAATAACCTGTAATAAATTTTCATATCATACTTACCATCTTGGTTCCTCCGGTGGAGGAGAAATCGGTGATACTTCTTTTCCCGCTCAATATATTCAAATGAGCAGAGAGTCTGACACTTAAGGAGAATTGGAGAAGAGTCCACTGTATTCCTGAGGACCCAGAAGCAATTCCACCCATCCATGCCTCCTGGATCTTGATTGACAGGCTGCAGTTTTCAGGTCCCATCCAATCCTTGTGCTCTGGTCTTCTTCTGCACATGCACTGTACACACAGAAGCTTCAGAGAAACTTTAACAGTAAACCACGCATGTGCCAGTGCTGGGTCCAATGCAAGAAGAGGATGAAGAAGAACTACTAAAGAGGTGGGTACAAGGACAGACTATGGCGTAGCATGCACTCTTTTGGGTAATGATTGCGAAGAAAAGAATAATTGATCTTGCAATGACCAGTTCGGCATCCAGAACACCATTGTGCCAGGTTGGTAAGTACGTAAGACTTTATTAAGTAAAATTGCAATCTTGGGGTGGGGGTGGGGGGATGGGGGGCTATACATCTAAGTGTTCCTGCTTCGGTCCCCCAGGTGGGTTGTCCTGCATTGCCTATTATGTGACTGCTGATTTAGAATGGGGAACTACATCTGCTACTTCTACATCTTCTGTGGTAACAAGCATAGTCACACAACACAAATGAGATAATAATTCACATTTACAATATGTCTACTCTATGTTGCTATTATTTGCCAAAGATCCTTTTCTTTTTAGGATCTTATAGGGCTTAGAAATTTAGCAGCAAATTTCAGGGACAACTTTGAGGTACAGTAACCGGGGTGATTATAGGTACAGTAATAGGGGGTAATGGAGACTATCAGGTAAAGTAACAGGGAACAGGAGACACTAGTGTGTGTACAGCAACAGGGGACAGGGGAGACTGTTAGGTACAGCAACAGGGGACAGGGTCAACTATTAGATACAACAAGGGTTGTGGCGAACATCAGATACAGCAACAGGACAGGGGTGATGATCAGGGTAGAAAGGGGTTAATTTTTGTGTTTATACATTACATTACTGTGTCAGCGCTGCTGTTCTTTCCCGGCTCTGATCCCCTCCAACACACAGAGGAGGAGATCAGAGCCAGGAGAGCTATCAGAAGCCAGCCCCTCCTCCTCCTCCTTGGTTAAGATGGGGCAATTGCAGCAGTTCTTGGTCAAGGCAAGTGGTCCCTGTCATCACAGAGAAAAAAACTATAATGGAAAAATATGCATCCTCTTCATGTTTTTGACCCACTATTGGTTTTGGTTAAAAATACTGACCAAAATACTGTGTGTGAACATAGCCTTATGGTCAAGCTCTTTGTCTTACTGTATTACTGATATGAAATAACGGAATGGACGGTATTTGGTCGGAACACTTAACTGGAAAACAAATGCAGCACTGGTCATGACATTTATGATGGTTTCTGCTATTTATGTTTCCATTATATAATTAAGGAAGAAATAACATAACATTGTTGTTTACAAAATTTGGAATTGAGTTGGCGTAGAATTAGTGCGAAATTCAAGTGGAAAGCAGAAATACAAAGTCCCAATGGGTTCTATGAGATTTCTTTGGCAGAATCCACCTAAAGAATTGCAAGTTCTGCACGTAAATTCCCCTGTGTGAACAACAGAACAGAAATCCCATTGAACACAATGGGACATTGCTCTGTACAAATTGTACAGGTAGAACTTCAAGCGGAATATGCTGAAATTTAGGCACAGATTCAGCTTAGAATTCCTATTCCTAGTGTGAACATACCCTGAGAGGGAGATATACAGCATCTTGGTCGATGATTCTACATGATACTTTTCCTTGGTGAAAACCTGCAGGTGAAGATGGTGATGGCTGTAGCTGCCCAAGTGTTGAAGATGTGAAAGTTAGAGGATGCAGCTTACAAGCTACAGTCAAGTGCCTTGAAATTGCAGCCAAAACCAAATGTGGAAGGAAGTGTCAAAATACTTATGAAGGTGATGTTGCCAAATACTGAGAAAGAAATGGGCGTTTTAATCACCAAAACAATTACAAATCAGAAAGCAAACAATATCTCGGGCTATGTTCACATGACGTTTTTTACTGTTTGGGAGTAAATGTCGCTGATAACTCCATGAGGATTCCGTTGCTCCCAACACCCGCCCTCCCCCGGCCTCCCGCTTGGCTCTCCAACTGTCCTATAGATTCCATTCTATGGTCAGGTGGATTCCGCTGTTGACATTTCAATTCTTTGGGCGGATATTATGACGAACATAGAATGGAGTCTATGTGAGGTAGATCTTTAAGTGGGAGGTCGGGGGTGGAGCGATGGAACCCTCATGGAGTTATGAGCAACATTTGCCCTTTGTCTATTTTTTTCTCAAAATGATGTCCGTTAATTCACTTTTTTGACCCTTTTGGGTGTGGTTCTTTATGGAAAGTCTACTGAATTTTGTTGTAAAGGCAGAAAAAAGCTGGTGAAAAAAAGGATAACACCCTTTGTTTGCAAAACACCATCTGCAAACAATTTCAATGAACATTATTTTGACGTCTGCACAAACAACGGCTGTTATTCAATACACTATGGGAGAGATTTATTAAAGGGTGTAAAATATAGACTGGTGTAAATTCCCAACAGCAACCAATCATAGCTCAGCCCTGGTAACATAAAAGCTGGGCTGTGATTGGCTGCTGGGAGCAATTTACGCCAGTCTATATTTTACACCCTTTGATAATGTGTATTAGGCGGCCATCATTCCATTGACTTCAATTATAATTTGGTAATAATGAAAGTTATTTAAAATTGAAAAAAAGTACAGACAATAAATAAATATCAGTTCAGTAATTTATTGCTGACACTGCTATTTTTGGAAAAGCCTAATATTCTCTTTTCTCCACTTTCTGTAAATGAATAAGATAAACCGGATACATTTTGTTACTATTTTAATGTGGAATGGAATGTGACGTATTATAATGATTTTGTGCTTTTTTTGCTATTTAAAACTCACTGCTATTTTTTTTCACACGTCTGTAAGTTACATTTTATTTTACCGCCACCAGTTGAAGCGGCTTCGTCTATAATACATGCAGCTGCCTGGAGCTATTGAAATTCTTCATTATTTATTATGGTTGGAATTGGCGATTGACCAATTGCGTAGTACAAAATACAAATCAGTAAATCCACTCACTGGGTTAGAAATTTGGCTTGGATTGGGCCAGTTCAGTAGATAAATATACATTTCATTTTGAAGTGTTATATAATAAATGAATAATAATCATTTTATTTGTATAGCGCTATCAGATTCCGCAGCGCTTACATATGTGAGGACCTATTTCAGTAGATAAACTACCTACAGGGGTCACCTACCTAATGAGGATGACTAGCTACTGGGGTGGGGGGCTACCTAATGGGTAGGTAAGGGGCATTTGTCTATCTACAGGAGCAACCTAGTTACCTAATGGAGGAACCTACATTTCCCCTAAGACCTACTTATCTACCCATTTACTGAGTCACCAAATGGGCATTAGTACTGCTTGGGGAAAGGTAAGGGGGAAGCTGGAATAATTTAAAGCCAACTAGTTTTTCCTAAAGATAGAGGCTTTAACAGTACAATACTTCTTCCCAAAGTGCAAAGTTTTTTCAGGAATCGTTCATAACAAAAGTCCAAGTTGTACTATTGGCCTCCATATTCCCCAGATATTAAGCATCTGTTGGATGTGCTGAAAAAAACAAGTTCACGGAGGCCGAACTGGCAACTAACAAGATTAAAAGGGAATCTGTCACTATTTTTATTCCGCCTTGAATGAGGGCAGCATAAACTAGCAGCTGATGGGTGGAGTTTTCTGCTTCTCATGAATATCTAGGACTACTGAGCTCATGCACATAATGGAGAGGACTACTTATTGTCCATGTTATTCAGGAGGAGATCTCTGGATCAGCTGCACAGAACAATGTAAGTGATAAATCATTCTGTTCAGCTTCTCTGTCACTAGTGTATGTTACCCTGAGATAGGACGCCATAAACCTACTGACAGAGTCTCTTTAAAGAATCTGCAGCTAATGACTTGGAACAGACATGTCTGTCTGTGGCAATGGAAATTGTCCATGATAACAGAATTATTTAGGTTGCTGATATATATAATGGTCTCATTTCACTATAACAATAGACTAAACACTATATATAATTCCTGAGGTTATACATGAATAATGTGTTTAATAAAGGATTTAGAATCATTTGGAAACAAAGTTCCAAGTATTCGGCTTCCGGGATAATAAATCGCTTTGCATTTGGGAGATTTTGCTTTTTAATATCCTCTAAAACATTTTCCCCCTAAATCAACAAAACACGTCCTTCATCTCAATGACAGGCGCACGGACAGGTAAGCGAGGTGCCGTATTGTTGCCATGGAAACTGAGATTCCAGAACATGGACATATTGTAATCTTAAATTAATTTCTATAATCTATTTAATGAGACGCGATTCTGGGACACATGCGAATCCCTGACATTTAACACCTAGAATTTTTATTACATTCAACTGGTTTGTGAACTTCTCCGCATCCATTTTGTTCTTCATAAAAGCCGCGTACAAAGTAAATCAGTCTTACAATAGCTCATTATATCCAGAAAGTAATAGGATTTTCCGATACAACTGAAGTGATTGTGAGATCTGACTTTTACATATTACCCAAATTTATTCTAGAATACCGTAGATTGGGCATCGGTCCATCTCATCAATGGGCAAGCGGTTAGCGATCACTATTACGCTAACCGGATCCTATGAGGGCACGTCCACAGAAAAAAGCTGATTTTCTGGGAATCTTGGACGGGAAATCTGCTGCATTTACAGTGGATACAGTTTAAAAAATCTCGTCTACAAATGGGGGAAAAATCAGCAATCTGGGTTTATAATCCAAATTGTAATTTTAAATCTGCAACACATCAGTTTTTATTGCGAATATGTGCAGATTCACGGCCCCTACACAAGCCTCTCTACATACAGTCTTGTCCTCTCTCTTCACTTCTACCATGTTTCCTCGAAAATAGGACATCCTCCTAAAATAGGACACCCCCACTATCCTACCAACAAGCCCAACGTAAGACACCCAAAAATAAGGCATCCCTCGAAAGTAAGGTTGTGACCCCCCGCTGTCCTCGCTACTCACCTAATCCTCTCATAGACCATCAACACCAGCGACGCCTGCAGCATGTCACCCGCCGCACGTCCTGCCCTCACGCTTTGTCGTACACTCCGCCGCATGTCCAGCCGTATGCTCCGCCACACCCTCCTGGTCTCTTCCTACACCTTGGACGTTGGTGAGTGAGCCGGAGGGGAGAGCCAGAGCTGAGCCGGGGTTAAGAGTCGGGGGAAAAATAAGACATCTCCCGAAAATAAGACATAATGCCTCTTTGGGAGGAAAAAAATAATAAAAGGCACTGTCTTAGTTTCGGGGAAACATGGTATCTACAGTCAGCCTACCTCATGTATTGTTCCTATTTGCACTAGCACCTGTGAGCGGTCCTGTTATTGTATTTTTTGTATTGCACTAAAGTTTCTACAAGTAAAGATTCAGTCCTTGTTTAAGGGCCTGGCCCCCGTGACAAAGTTACCCCAAAACACCCAAGTCCACCAGCTGTTCCTGTACCAGCATTCAGCGACCCGGGCCACGGCATGTTTACACAGCAAAGTTTTGTTGTGTTTTTCACGTTTTTAAAGTTTTTCCCCTGTGAGCTGTCCCAGGGGAAGGGGATGGTCTCTGAGCACGGGGGGGGGGGGGGGTGTTGTTGCGTTGTGAGAGACGCTCTGAGCGCCGTTTGGGGTGGGTACTGTAAGAGCCGCTCTGGCCCGGGAAGGGGGGGGGGGCTATCTCATACACTACCCCCTAGACACTAGAATTCATGGGGCCCATACTGTTTTTATGCACTTATGCAATATAATAATCTGACAAATATGCTGTTTGAAGGCTATTTTTTTCGATGTCAGAATCTGGATCTTCAATTATATTAATTATTCATGATTAATAGCGAGATCCCTGAAGATGGTGAGAAGACACTGATATTATCTGTTTTGGCTTACAGCAAAGGGCTTCAATTTCACCTATCATTTATTTTTATTTCATGTGAAAAGCTACAAAGTCGTAGAGTTATAGAGTATATTATATATATATATATATATATATATGTATATATATATATATATATATACAGTATAGTATATAAAATATTATGATACTGTCCCCCCCCCACCTTACTCTATGTGCAGATCCCTGCACCATCCATAATCTTAGATGCTGCACATATGATATATACCTGTATACACTTCTAGTGCTTATTCACCCAATGGTAAATCTGGAAGAGAAGGGGTTTATGTGCTGTGAATGCGATGTGGCTAAAGTCCAGGTCCAACGTCGGTGAAACCACACGGATATGCAAGTCAAAGCAATTTTTTTTTCATGACAATAATATTTAACGTGCCCATACAATCAGTAGTTGTAGGATTGGGGGGGCATTTAGGCTGTGTTCGCACATAGCATCTTTTTTTTAAATATTTTTTATGTGTTTTTTTTGCATAATGGGGCTATTTTACCACCAATACTCAACCCATGGTGTAAACAAATCACAGCTAAAATGCATCAAAACTCCCATGTGTAAACACTGACTTTGGGAAAGTGACGTATGCTTACAACATGCTGCCTTGCTGTGCTGAATGAAGCAGCAGGTGCTGCAAATTCACTAATGTGAAAATCAACAGCAAATTGCAATATTATGTTATTATCTATATGATCACCAAATATGATACACAGCCTTAAAATTTACACTCTGTAGAAAAAACAAATGATTTTTATTTTATTTTTTTTAAATGACCGGCGTCATGTATAATGTAGTGCAACGCTGTGTCAGTCGCTATTCTATTTATTTTGCAACTTGGAATTGAAGTTTCCTCCTCACTGTCTGAAGTCCGGGACGTTTTCCCAGCTGGGCTGCATTTGGAAGGATGGCATTTTTCATTTTCCACCCCATTAAATCCTGCACATACAGCTGTGCTGAGTCAGAAGGAGACGAGGATCGGGAGCCTGACAGGTGATTTCATAGGACGCATCTAGAAACAGCTTCCAAAACTGCAGCCAAAGGAAAGCATCTCCCGCCTGGCCCATAGCATGATGGAGGTTCCAGTGTATACACACATATGATATCACATCACCGTAGTAAAAAATAATGTCCGTTATTTGCAATAAACGTTCAAAAACAATTGTCATGATCATTTTTTTAACGTCCGCGCAGAAAACATCCGTCATTTTATACACTGTGCACATTAGACGTCCGTCATTCCATTGACATCAATGCATTGTATTAAAGTGAATTAAATTGCGGCAATGACGGACACCTTTTCTCTTTTTTTGACGTTGTGTGAGCATAGCCTTAGAGGGCTGCTGCATGTACACATTGCAATGGTGTTTCGGCGTTGAGAATAAGTGGTAATTTATTTATTTTTAATCAAATTGAAATATATAAAACCTCAAAAAAACCCATCATAGACATTTTCCCTTTAAACCACTGCAGAAATGAGATGGTGACAGTCACCATGTCAAATATATTTTTAACAATCTTTGCTTTGTCTAGACAAGTGTACATTGTAATGCAATATACAATTTAGTCATCAATTATAAGTAGTTATACTTTACGTAACCTTGCTTTGTTTATACCAGTGTGAATAGTGAGTAAGCAAAAAACTTATGTTGGTGTATGCCAAAAATAAAGAAAAATGTTTTCTAATATTTGTATTATTATTTCAACAACTTCAAGCAACCATTAGGGATGAAAAGGCTGGGACTACACGTCAATACCCAGTAGCACAGCCGGGAACCACCGTGCCGTCACTTGTATGAGTGATGGAGTTGTGCAACCAGGCCATGTAACAGGTAGTATGACGGGGTGGTTCCTGGTTATGCAATCGGAGTCGCTACATGGCCCCAGTCTTGTCTTCTCACCTTTGTATGGGGCCCCAGTCTTATCTTCTCACCTCTGTACGGGGCCTCTGTCTTATCTTCTCACCTCTGTACGGGGCCTCTGTCTTATCTTCTCACCTCTGTACAGGCCTCTGTCTTATCTTCTCACCTTTGTACGGGGCCTCTGTCTTAGCTTCTCACCTCTGTACGGGGCCTCTGTCTTATCTTCTCACCTCTGTACGGGGCCTCTGTCTTGTCTTCTCACCTCTGTACGGGGCCTCTGTCTTATCTTCTCACCTCTGTACAGGCCTCTGTCTTATCTTCTCACCTTTGTACGGTGCCTCTGTCTTATCTTCTCACCTCTGTACAGGCCTCTGTCTTATCTTCTCACCTCTGTACGGGGCCTCTGTCTTGTCTTCTCACCTCTGTAGGGGGCCTCTGTCTTATCTTCTCACCTCTGTACAGGCCTCTGTCTTGTCTTCTCACCTCTGTACAGGCCTCTGTCTTGTCTTCTCACCTCTGTAGGGGGCCTCTGTCTTATCTTCTCACCTCTGTAGGGGGCCTCTGTCTTATCTTCTCACCTCTGTACGGGGCCTCTGTCTTGTCTTCTCACCTCTGTACGGGGCCTCTGTCTTCTCACCTCTGTACGGGGCCTCTGTCTTGTCTTCTCACCTCTGTACGGGGCCCTAGTCTTATCATCTCACCTCTGTACGAGGCCTCTGTCTTATCTTCTCACCTTTGTACGGGGCCTCTGTCTTGTCTTCTCACCTCTGTACGGGGCCTCTGTCTCATCTTCTCACCTCTGTAGGGGGCCTCTGTCTTATCTTCTCACCTCTGTACGGGGCCTCTGTCTTGTCTTCTTACCTCTGTACGAGGCCTCTGTCTTATCTTCTCACCTCTGTACGGGGCCTCTGTCTTATCTTCTCACCTCTGTACGGGGCCTCTGTCTTGTCTTCTCACCTCTGTACGGGGCCTCTGTCTTGTCTTCTTACCTCTGTACGAGGCCTCTGTCTTATCTTCTCACCTCTGTACGGGGCCTCTGTCTTGTCTTCTCACCTCTGTACGGGGCCTCTGTCTTATCTTCTCACCTCTGTACGGGGCCTCTGTCCTATCTTCTCACCTCTGTACGGGGCCTCTGTCTTATCTTCTCACCTTTGTACGGGGCCTCTGTCTTAGCTTCTCACCTCTGTACGGGGCCTCTGTCTTATCTTCTCACCTCTGTACGGGGCCTCTGTCTTGTCTTCTCACCTCTGTACGGGGCCTCTGTCTTATCTTCTCACCTCTGTACAGGCCTCTGTCTTATCTTCTCACCTTTGTACGGTGCCTCTGTCTTATCTTCTCACCTCTGTACAGGCCTCTGTCTTATCTTCTCACCTCTGTACGGGGCCTCTGTCTTGTCTTCTCACCTCTGTAGGGGGCCTCTGTCTTATCTTCTCACCTCTGTACAGGCCTCTGTCTTGTCTTCTCACCTCTGTACAGGCCTCTGTCTTGTCTTCTCACCTCTGTAGGGGGCCTCTGTCTTATCTTCTCACCTCTGTAGGGGGCCTCTGTCTTATCTTCTCACCTCTGTACGGGGCCTCTGTCTTGTCTTCTCACCTCTGTACGGGGCCTCTGTCTTCTCACCTCTGTACGGGGCCTCTGTCTTGTCTTCTCACCTCTGTACGGGGCCCTAGTCTTATCATCTCACCTCTGTACGAGGCCTCTGTCTTATCTTCTCACCTTTGTACGGGGCCTCTGTCTTGTCTTCTCACCTCTGTACGGGGCCTCTGTCTCATCTTCTCACCTCTGTAGGGGGCCTCTGTCTTATCTTCTCACCTCTGTACGGGGCCTCTGTCTTGTCTTCTTACCTCTGTACGAGGCCTCTGTCTTATCTTCTCACCTCTGTACGGGGCCTCTGTCTTATCTTCTCACCTCTGTACGGGGCCTCTGTCTTGTCTTCTCACCTCTGTACGGGGCCTCTGTCTTGTCTTCTTACCTCTGTACGAGGCCTCTGTCTTATCTTCTCACCTCTGTACGGGGCCTCTGTCTTGTCTTCTCACCTCTGTACGGGGCCTCTGTCTTATCTTCTCACCTCTGTACGGGGCCTCTGTCCTATCTTCTCACCTCTGTACGAGGCCTCTGTCTTATCTTCTCACCTCTGTACAGGCCTCTGTCTTATCTTCTCACCTCTGTACAGGCCTCTGTCTTATCTTCTCACCTCTGTACGGGGCCTCTGTCTTATCTTCTCACCTCTGTACGGGGCCTCTGTCTTGTCTTCTCACCTCTGTACAGGCCTCTGTCTTATCTTCTCACCTCTGTACGGGGCCTCTGTCTTATCTTCTCACCTCTGTACGGGGCCTCTGTCTTCTCACCTCTGTACAGGCCTCTGTCTTATCTTCTCACCTCTGTACGGGGCCTCTGTCTTATCTTCTCACCTCTGTACGGGGCCTCTGTCTTGTCTTCTCACCTCTGTACAGGCCTCTGTCTTATCTTCTCACCTCTGTACGGGGCCTCTGTCTTATCTTCTCACCTCTGTACGGGGCCTCTGTCTTCTCACCTCTGTACGGGGCCTCTGTCTTGTCTTCTCACCTCTGTACAGGCCTCTGTCTTTCCGCTAGGTGCTCTCAATCCCTCACTTAAGCAGATTGGTGATTTGCCTTACTGTGAAGCTGTTACTGATATTATTTATTTTCTAAATCTTTTTGATTTGCTGCATTTATTTGACTTGTTGGGGATCATTAAAGGATTTCGCCAATTAAAATCCCTAGTAAATGTAGCAGACTGGGAACACATGAATGTGTGCGGTGCAGCCGGATTTATCTCATACATAATACATTTATATACTTAACATGGTAAAAAGTTGATCTTTGGAAACGTGTCTGGTCGTTCGGCAGCGGTGACCTTTCCTTTTCTCTGAGAGTTGAGGCAAAAATTATAAATTAAAAGAAGATAGTTAGCAAGTTATGGATTAGAGATGATCGAACCCTGGATAAAAGTTAGGTTCTATCGAACTCCAACCTTGTCGCACCTTCCGCATTTCATCACAGATGCCTTCCTGTTCCGTGGGGAAGGAGGAGACAGCCCAGGTACCGCCTGGAATTCTGGGATACAGCCTATTACCTAGGCTGTGAACATTTCTAGGAGGAATAACAAAGTTACTAAGTGACGTGTCAGTAGAGCTGATAGGGTCACTTTTATATTGAGCAATAGAACAGAGTATTAATATTGTATCTGCTTGAGGAACCAATGGAATGGGTTGTGGTAGACGTCTGTAAATGTGTTGGCTGGTAAAGACTAGTCGCTGACCTCTGAGCCTGTATAACACCTGCAGTGTCCAGCATCTCATGCATAGACTGTAGCCACCAGTTTATACTACTTCTCGTAATTCAATAATCTGGATTGTGTAGTCTAGACGGGAAGGAGTAATAGAGGATTATTCTACAAGAGGTGAAATCATCCTGCAGTTTTCTCCGGCTACGGCTTATTGCTCTCGGCTATAATTAGCTGAAGAACAAAATGTCACCAGATCCGGACTGGCTGTATGATAGAGACATAATGCACTAATATCATTCTACTGAGGGGGGGGGGGGTATATTTATTTATCCGGACCACTAGAAGGTAAGATTCTCCTGCTAGCAGAAAGTTAAAGTCCCACAAAATGTTATACTATATGATTTATTTACCTAGTGGGACAGTATGTTATCTCCATTGTACAAACCTCTTTGTATTGTGGTTAAATGTCCAAGTTCCCGTTGTTTTATATACAGCAGTCCCAGAGGACAGAAGACCATCCGTAATCTCATGGTACTGCCGTTAATTTCACTAACAGCTAACATGGAAATCTCATACTTAAAGGGAACCTGTCACCCGGGATTCCGACGCTGAGCCCGTCTGACCCCCCGTTGCAGTCCCGGATACTTACCATTTGCTGCAGGTCCCCCCGATATCGCAAGTCCCGAGATATCAGCAGCCGTGCGCGCGCGCTCCAGAGATGAGTCCAACGCCCAGAGAGAATGACGGCTCCAGCGCGCGCTCACCTTCCGGCACCGATATCTCCGTCCGGGGACCGGGTCCAGGAGTGGGACTTGCAGCAAAGGGTACAGTAAGTATCCGGGGCTCCACCGGGGGGGCGGCCGGGCTCTGCGTCGGAATGCCGGGTGCCAGGTTCCCTTTAAACATAGCAACAAGAATTGGATCACAGCTGTATAAAATGTAACCAATTTTATTCCTTCAAACATATTGAACATACAGGGGGGATTTATGAAGACCGATGTAAATTAGATCCCACCCATTTTTCCACGGCTGTATTCACTATGAGGTGCCTGAACCTGCGCCCAGCGTACCAAATCTACACCTGCTTCCATGGTTTACACACAAGCACGCCTCCTCCCCCCTTGCCGCCCCCCGCCCACCTATCAGGCGAGCGGGGGAAAGGGCAGGCATATGCCAGGGAGAAGGGAAGAATCTGTGCCTTCTCCTTGGCGTACCCACCCTGCCGTAAGTTTCATAAATGTCCCCGACAGTGATTAAAACAAGAGGCAATTCCACCCATGAGTTTCACGTACCACGGGTTAGGACAGTGTTCACACTTTGTTGGGACAAATGTGCTAATGCTACGTCAGATTATAAATCAGTAGTCGTGCACTAGTTTTGAAGCCAGTGCTTGTGTGTGGGGTCATTCCCATGAAAACAATGCTCATATTACCAACAGGCCAGGATATGGGTAAGGTGGGTTATGTTTACAAATTCTGGTTGTACAATAACTTTGGAGACGTGCTGGGGATACGTTAGCTGCTTAGCCGCTTACTGCGCAGGGACATCAGCACATACAGCGTCACTTAGGGTAATTAGCAGTTTCACGCGTTCCGGCCACTGTTATACTTCCTCAGGGGTGATGTTCGGGTTGATGACAGTGGATGGAACGCGTGGAGGTTCAACACATTTAACCCTCCACTTTATCCCCCATTACTGCATAGTTATTTTTTACGTCTTTGTCTCCATCTTTTGCACCTTTGCTGATTCCTGTACATGTGTGTATGTTGGTTTCTGCCACACTGGTTGAATGTTGTTGTTTTTTTTGCTATTCATTGCATTGTACTTTGTTCCTGGTGAGTGAAGCAGATCAGCAGATAGAGCTTTCTGTCTATTGCACAGCTGGACCAGACATTGTCCGTCTATGCACCTTACACAGGCACCTTGTGCATTGAGTGGTACTATATTGGGGACTTGTAATACCCTACAGTCCTATAGAGCTATATATTTTTTAATTGTTTTAAATATGTGGAGTGAGTTCTCCTTTGTATGTACAGTGTTGTCTTGTTTATTTTCCCTGACTAATAAAGATTATTGATATTGACCATACTTTTGCGCCTGGTGGTTTAAATAAAATACACCCATGCAACTGTGTTTTATCCTTTTACACTGTTTTTCTAAAGGGGTCTTCCAGTGGTCAAAAGAAAAAAAAAGCCTGCTCAGCAAATCACAGGCTTAAAGAGGTCAGTAGGTTTATGGCGTCCTATCTCAGGATAAACTAGTGACAGAGAAGCTGAACAGGATGATGTATCACTTACATTGTTCTGTGCAGCTGATCCAGAGATCTCCTCCTGAATAACATGGACAATAAGTAGTCCTCTCCATTATGTGCATGAGCCCAGCAGTCCTGGATATTCATGAGAAGCAGAAAACTCTGCCCACCAGCTGCTGATGGGCAGTTATCTATCCATGCTGTGTATAGGCAGTCACCTGTCAATCAGCAGCTAGGGGGCAGGGTGAGGGGTGTGGCAACAATCCTATTCTCCTGCATATTAGGAGAACGACTGAACAGAATTATACAAGTTATACACCGATCTGTTCAGCATTTATATCACTAGTTTATGCTGCTGCCCTCATTTAAGGTACCATACACCTAGTAACAGATTCCCTTTAAGCTGGTCAAAGCTGTGGTCAGTGATTGGTTGAGCAGGCGTTTTGTGTGTGTATAAAAGGTGCTATGGGGACCACTGGGAACGAGAACAGGTAGAACGGCAGCAGCGACAGATAGGCAGGTGATTATATATATATATATATATTTTTAATTTTTTTTTAAACAATTAAAAAAATGTCTGTTTTAGCAGCAGACAACCTCTTTACATGTGTTACTGTCGGTGATGTCTGTGCAGGTGGGCTCTTCCTGGTGCTCGCCTTGATCTTGTTTCCCCAAACATCCCATAGGACTGTGGTTCTCTCTATGAAGGTTATTGCTTTCTTTCGCATCTGTCAGATTTTTTTTCCCTTTCGGTCCATTATTAATCTCCTTGTTTTATCCTATAGAAGCCTTTCGCTTATCTTTAAGGAACACATTTCTTATTTGACTCCTCTACTTTATCTGCTTCTCATTTTGATGCCTTTATTTCTACATTGTTGCCTCTCATACTTACCTGTGGATGTTTCTGCACTTATCCTAACAGGACAATGCCGCTACCTTTGTGGTGGTCTGTTCCGGCATTTCGAGGACCTCTATCTTTCTATTACGTTTTTGCACAATACTTTACGTCAGTTTACAATAAACCCGGTGCCAACGTCTATTGTGCACTTGTAGAATTGCTTTTTACATAGTATCTGCAGAAAACAACAGAATTCTTAAGAGGAGATAAGGTTTTTTGTTTTTGACAACATGAAGAATGCGCTCGCGTAGCAACGACATCCTTATCAGCCCGAATTCACTTGCCTTCATTAGCCTCCATTGCTTCAAAGATTACGAGAGGGGACTCTTTCATTTTCCGTGGCTGAAATGTAACAGGCTTTCGGATTGTTCGGGGAAATTGCTCATTGTGTGAGGACTTGCTAACATCTCCTACTTGGCACATTAGCTGTGTGTTTCTTTTGCTGATTAAAAATTAAGGTCCAATCACGTCTAAACAGTGTTTTCAAACTATAAATTGGTCGAGTGATTAGCAGGCACACCGAGGGTTCATTCACATGCAGGTGGAGTATGTTATTTCCATACCACCAGCACGTTTGGTAGCGGCAGGTTGACAATGAGTTCAGGGACTGAATAAGGATGGTAATTTAGCGCCCTCTTGTGGTAGACAGTGCAACGCCACAAGAATTAAGGAGCAACATAAAAGCAATTTGCAAAAGAGCAAAGACTTCAGAAAGAATTCACTAAGGACCTATAAGACTCTGCAGGGACTGAGGCGACTGCATCTGCTTAATGGAAAAATAATTTGCATGATTTGATCATCAGCAACTTGCAAATTAAAATATTCCACTGGCGTCTTACGATTGTTACACGGCATTACATGAAACAATTGAAAAGATCCATGAAATAAATATAGAGACCCATGACTGTTCCAGCGTCTGCGCCTCACTGAATAAACCAAGTCCCATTAATAAAGCTGCTTGGTCTTTTTTGGTGGAACTAAATGTGTCTCTTCAGTGTCCTAACCACAACCACCATCATGAATGATGAAATGCAGCACTGACTCATCTTACACCAATGTCCAACTTTAATGGATACAAAGTCCTTTAACAAGTTCCATAATTATCTAAAAAAAAAAAAAAATTAAGTGAAGGTAATATTAAAGGGGTACTCCACTCAAACATAACTTGTGGTATGTTGCTGCCCATGGTAAGACTAACAATTGCTTCCATACTTGTTATTCTCTATTCAGTCTCCTTCCCCCAGTTCGCAGCTGCTGCTTTCTGCTGAAGACACAAAAATCTGTGTGCGAGCTTTTCTCTCTGTCTCCCCCCTCCTCCCTTCTGAGACAGTTGATGTAAACAAGTCCCTGACTAGCTTGATCTGCAATATTATAGCTTATTTTGTAATGCTGAGAGGGATACTCATAGTAAGTTTGTTAGAGACTTGACCTCAGAATAACCCTCCTAGCATTAAAAAGAAGACACAATGTTGCAGATAAAGCCTGCCTGACTTGTTTATATCCGCCGTCTCACAAGGGAGGGGGGGGGGGGGGAGAGAGGGGACAGAGAGAAAAGCTCACACAGATTTTTGTCTCTTCCGTAAAAAAAAAGCAACTGAGAACTGAGGGAAGGAGACTGAATAGATAATAAGTATGGAAAGAATTATTAGTCTCACCATGGGCAGCAACAACTCCCAAAGCTCTGTCTGTCCAGGCATGAGGGGAGTTGTAGTTTTGCAACAGCTGGAGAGTCAAGGTTCCCTGCCCTTGTTCTATATCAGAAAAAACCCTTTAAATTTTGCAGTTTTTATTTAGATCACTAGGCTTAAATAATAAAACTAAGCATAGACTTCTGTTTATGATGATACATGGGGGGGGGGGGGGGCTGAGATCTAAACAGAATTGTAGCAAAGAGTGAGGTCAGTTAATAGCAAAGACAGTAGGTAATGCTTACAGCTCAGCCTCCTCCCCCTGAGGAAGGACCTACAGGTCCCAGAGGTCACAGAGCATGCTGACAAATGCCTCCCATACAAGGAATAGGGTCTGGAGATGTTCTATGAGACTTTCTGTAAAGCATGTCACTAAATGCTGTCAAAATAGCAAGATGGCTGCCCCTATACCAAAAATAAAAAAAAAATTACAATCAAATAAAAAAAAAAAAAAAATAAAAAAAAAAAACAGAAAAAAAGTATCCATTTCTGTATAGAACACTGGTTGTTAGGATAATACTGGCTGACTGATTTATTCTATTTTTTTGTCTTGTAGCATAGCGGTGTACTCTAGGCGGTGAGTTATAGAAGGATTCCATAAAGTGCTGTTTCAGACTGCAGAAAATGGTGAGTAAGTAAGTTCCACGGATTCAGCCAAGACAGCAGTTTCTTCGCAAAGTGTCTCCACATTCATGTTTGTAGAATCCTTCCCAGGAGAAAACCAATATAATTGTCAATCAATAGCGGAGTATAAGACAAAGGAAATCCCAATGAACATTTATGGCAGAATGGTACTAAGAGTGTAAGCAAAAAATATTATGTTTCAGTAAGTCCAGCCATATAATTGTCCTCCCAGGAAGCCTAGGGGTAACTTATATCAGATGCCCCAATTGGGATGAGACAAGAATCCCCGATCCCCCAAAATATATATACTGTATTTGTATTCCTCATAATAACAATACCCACTGCCAAAGATATGGCTAAAATTACAAAGTCACTTATAGTAGAGACACATACATGTTCATATAGTCCAGCTCCTAAAAAGATTAAAGGGGTACTCTGGAGAAAATCTTTTTCTTTCAAATCAACTGGTTTCAGAAAGTTATATAGATTTGCAATTTAGTTCTATTTAAACATCTCAAAGTTTTCCCATACTTATCAGCTGCAGTATGTCCTGCAGGAAGTGGTGTATTCTTTCCAGTCTGACACAGTGCTCTCTGCTGCCACCTCTGTCCATGTCAGGAACTGTCCAGAGCAGGAGAGGTTTTCTATGGGGATTTGCTGCTGCTCTGGACAGTTCCTGACATGGACAGAGGTGGCAGCAGAGAGCAGAGGTCAACTGCGTTTTTGTGTATGCTAAAAAAAAGGATGCTCTTTGATCATATGTATTTTTTTTTTACAATGGGAGTAAAAATTGATCAAAACAGATGCAGACAAATACATCCATTTTTTGCACAAAAAAAAAACTGATTGCAAAATGCAGTGTGAACCCCGCCTGTGAAGGAAGGACTGACTGACAGCTATTGTATGTGTAAGGGAACCTTTATGCAGTTACGGTCCCATTAGACAAAGCGATTTTTCGTTTCCATCGATTAACATTAAAGTATTTGGAATGATCGCTTTTGGGAACGACCTTTTTTTTCCGCACGATAATCTTTCGGTGTGATAGAACCATAAGTTGTGCCAGTCTGCCGAGTGCTGGCTGCAAATTTTTTACTCCAAGTATGAAAACGGTTTATAGTTCTTCAGGAAGAAAAGGGCACTCTAACCCCTATAAAGATATATGTCGAATTTTTATTTTTAGGGAAAAACGTAGGGTGCATTAGCTCATCTCGTGTTTGTGGACAGCTTGTTCCTAATTGCATAGAGTGATGGGTGGGTGCACGGATCCCAGGCGCGGCCGGGCGTGGATTCACAGTAGTAAAGTGTCTAAGTCAGCACTTCCCAAATGTGTAGAGATTTCTATATTAAAACATAACTTTTAATTTATTCAGTTAAAATTGTGCTCTAAAACCAACGCGTTTCGCGCCATGGTGCTTAATCGTGGTTACCATCATTAAGCACCATGGTGCAAAACGCGTTGGTTTTAGTGCTGGATTAGAAACGTCACTATTTTGCCTCTACTTTTATTTGTAGGATCTGTGGAAAATTATAAAAGGGAAGGGGGTGAATATTTATAAATGCTGAAATGGAGGTTGGGTAGTAACTGTGCATCCTACTATAGTGACAATGCCAAGCTCAGACCGGGGCATAGAGATACACTTCATCCTCAGTTTTCACAAACTGTTCTTTTAGGTCTTGTCCATCATGTAGGTTTTGTCATACAGCGGCTGCTTTGTTGTTTTTGTTTATTTGTTATGTTTTTTTATTCACCTTATCCACATAAATACAAATATTGTGATAGCATTCGCCACTAGTGCCGACTGCTGTGAAATGTGCGAAATGTCATTTAGCGAGAAGTTATCATTTCCTATACGTCTGTAACGCGCAAAAAGGAAGCGGATTTTAACCCATGTCCTCCATCTGTCATGTAAAAAGATTTATGTGAATTACAGATTTCTCTGCTCCTAAATGTCACTGATGGTTCGGCGAGCTAATGATGTCACGGTGTATTAGGAGGATGCAGGAAGAGAGTTCACCCTCCGCCATCACCTCCAGAAAACCGCTGAAGGAACAGGAGTAGAGATGAGCGAACCTGGAGCATGCTCGAGTCGATCCGAAGCCGAACGTTCGGCATTTGATTAGCGGCGGCTGCTGAACTTGGATAAAGCCCTAAGGCTATGTGGAAATCATGGATATAGTCATTGGCTGTATCCATGTTTTCCAGACAACCTAAGAGCTTTATCCAAGTTCAGCAGCTCCAGCTAATCAAATACCCAACGTTCGGCTTCGGATCGACTCGAACCCGGTTCGCTCATCTCTAAACAGGAGTTATCTAAGACTGAAACCAGGATTTCACGGACTGGATTAGTAGTATCAGCAGGGCTGGGTTATACGGAGGGCAAAAGGTTCAACTTACCACTTTCAACCTCCACTACCATTCCCAGCAGCAATAAGTCAGTGTCTTACATTAATTTTTACTCCCAAAGATGCGCTAGTAATCCCATGTCAAATATACAGCAGGGACAGCGTACGATATGATGGCTTCCGGCCACCAGGGGGAGCTTGCCACAGCACACTTATGCAGCACAGCAGGGAGAGTGTACAGTATGGCAGTAGGCAACGCTAGATCGTGTAGCTGCTCTGCAACAGACAGTGAAGGTAGGGGACAACAGTGGCGGCCTTAATCCCAGCCGACATGAACGATGTCGGCTGATTGTTGCAGTCATTTGTCTTTCAACATGTTGAAAGACAAACGACTCATATAGCGACGATTTGCTGCCGTCACTCTGTGGAATAGGAGCGACAGCAGCAGACCGCCACTATCCTCTATGTGCTGCCCGGACAATCTAGCGATCACCCGGGCAGCTCCCTGCGCTCCCCCCCCCCCCCTGGACTCACCTGCTCGCTGCTGCCGCGTGTAATAGGGGCTTTACATGGGGCATAAAACAATATGGCCCACATTTACTAAAACTAAGTGCAAACATAGACTAAACAATCTTTAAATGTTATTTGGCGCTCAGAATAACAGCCGCTGGTTTGAGGATCAAAGATCCTGCAAATTCTATGGACAACGGCCAGAAATAATTGACATGATCATTATTTTAACAGCTGTTTTCCAATACATTGTGTAAAACAACGTCCATTGTTTGCATTGACCTAAATGCAAATCATTGCATTATGAAAAGATTGGCCGTTGTGCAAACTCTAAACAACAGCCGTTCTTTTCATAAAAGGTACATTGTGTGAACATATCCATAGACTATCTAGTTTTTTGGTACACCAACTATTATTTGGCTTGAAGGCTGCCAGAATTTTCAGCCAGATTCAGGTGCAAAACAGACCACACCCCATTTTGTATAAACCCCGCCCCTTTTTCATACCAGTTGGACAAGTGTCTGAAAGTGTTAAAAAAAAAAAGTCTAAAATGCATGAAAATCCCCCGAAGGAAGTCCTCTGCGCCACTTTCTCAGCCAAAATTCTGGCGGAGACCCATTAGTAAATCTGGGCCCATAAAGCTATGTTCATGTTAAACAACGGCCATTGAAAATCATTGTGCTTCAGCCTGGGTCGATGCCCGGGAATAGAACGGCGCTGTATACGGGAACCCGGGCCGCAGTAAAAAAAAAAAAAAGGACCATGGCACCAGCTTCCCTGCGCTGGCGCCATATTATACATGGGCAAAACTTAAAGCAAATGTACTGATGGTAAATTTGCTTTAAAATTCTATGATTTTATATAATAAAAAATACAAAAGCTATTATAAACACGTTATTTTTCCCATTTTGTAATCTGTTTTGAGTAGATGAACTAATTCCCCTCGTGATTTGGGATTTGGGATTTCCTCCATGTTTTGCCGCATTTGTTCGTCCTAACAAGACGTCCAGCAGTCAGTTATGTTGCATCTCAGTGACCTCCGCAGCCAAATTATAGATAACAGATGGAATCTTCTCCAGACTTCAGTCGTTCTGCACCTTCACAGGTCAGATGTACAACCTGTTTAATGGTCTGAGACACAGGGGCACCTGGTATAACCCAGTGAGATCGCTCTCCGCACAGGTCTCCTCTGGTTGGTGACAGACAATGGGGGAGGCAATTTTGACAGAAGTGATGATAACCGGCCCATGCCTTTCTATGACTGCACTTCCATTCTGTGATTATTTTAACAGTGTTTTGGGTTAGAGGGGTTATCCAGGATAAGAAAAAGCACTGATACTTTTTTGCAAAAACAGCACCACATCTGTCCCCAGGTTGCATGCGGTATTGCAATTCAGCTCCATTCACTTTAATGGGAACTGGGCTGCAAAACCGCACACCCACAGGACAGGAGAGGCGCTGTTTCTGGACACAAATAGAGATGAGCACGACTGGTGCATGTTCGGGTCAGATTGATCGGCATTTAAATCCTGGTGGCTGACGAAGCCCGAGGGACTCCTGAAAAACACGGATACAACCATAGGGCCCCATACCCATGCTTTCCAGGGCTCCCTAGGGCTGCATCTTACTTTGTCAGCCCCAGGCATTTAAGTTGAAGTGATCTGACTCCATAGAAGCGAGTAGCCATGTTTCTTACACAACCCCTCTTCAGAGATGTGTGAAAGGTACAATAGGGGGTTGTTCACCAAAAGAAAAAAAATCTGTCACAGCAACTGGTGCCAAAAAGAGCCATAGATTTGTAATTTACTTCTATAAAAAAAAAAATCTCCAGTCTTTCAGTACTTATTAGCTGCTGTATGTCCTGCAGGAAGTGGTGTATTCTTTCCTATCTGACACAGTTCTCACTGTCCATGTCAGCAACTGTCCAGAGCAGCAGCAAATCCCCATAGAAAACCTCTCCTCTGCAGACTGGAAATAATACATCACTTCCTGCAGGGCAAACAGCAGCTGATAAGTATTGGAAGACTGGAAATTTTTTTAATAGAAGTAAATTACAAATCTCCAGCACTTTCTGTCACCAGTTGATTTGAAAGAAACTTTCTGGGGGTGAACAACCCCTTTAAGGTATGGACCATGGTGTTAAGGCCCAGAAATCGCTACGTTCTGATTGTACCATGGCTTCTATAAAATCCTTAGTACAACCAGTACATTGTCCATTTGGCCTTTTGGTGCCAATAACAGCTACGTCATTGGGCATGGCAGAGATATCAGTGCACAGCATGCGTCACATACACGTCTCCAGTATTATATCCGTATACACCTATTTATATGTAATATTGGACAGTAACTAAGAGAGATGACCTACACTTCTATAACTCTGTTATTCTACAAGGTGCATGATGTCTGTCCATGACGCCGCCTGCTGCCTCCTAAAATATGATGGACTTCTATATAATGTGATTGTGGACATCTCCCCAGGGAGGCGCGGAGGAAGATTCATTATGTCTCATATATCCGGCAGACTGAAGACCGGGCAGACCTGCGGTAAGTATCTATTTATAAGGAAGCCATTGCATTGTGTTCAGGCCAGACATTTAATGAAGACAATCCATATTTATGGAAGAGATGAACTTGTCAAGCACGTTATATACTTGGCTAATGCACGGCCGCAAATGATATTAAGAGGCACTGGCAGCAATGGGAGCTTCTAGCGGGGTGTACCGGCCCTAACCTTGTTACAATCAATTGCAAATCACTTAATGCATAGAAAAACACGGCCGTCCCGTTCTTATGACTAATTCAGGGATGAACACTTAGTCTGTGACAAGGAAGAGAGGAGCAGGTAAAGTGCGGAGATGTTCATTAACAAAGAATAAGACAACAGGCTGCATTATCCTGGAGAGAGGATTATTAATAGTGTTGTGTATAATGCATACAGTGAAAGATCATCAGATCAAGGCAGCTCGACTGGATCCAGATGATTAAAGGGGAAGTACACCTAATATACAAAGCAGATGCAGGAAATTGACAACTGTTTAAATCCTGCAGTGAACACAAAGGGTTAAAGGGGTAGTTCACCAAAATGTTCAGAAAGTGCCAGAGATCTGTAATTTACTTCTATAAAAAAAAAAAATCTCAAGTCTTCCAGTACTTATCAGCTGCTGTATGTCCTGCAGGAAGTGGAGTATTCTTTCCAGTCTATACAGCAGGAGAGGATTTCTATGGGGATTTGCTGCTGCTCTGGACAGTTCCTGACATGGACAGAGGTGGCAGCAGAGAGCACTGTGTCAGACTGGAAAGAATACACCACTTCCTGCAGGACATACAGCAGCTGATAAGGACATACAGCAGATCTTTAGAATGTAGATTGAACTACTGATGTTTTCTTTGGGTAAGAAGTAGTTTTCCAGCTGGAGCCTGTGTCACACCTGTGTCTTGGGCTGGTTTGTCTTGGATTCTGGACTGCCAAGTTGTGTGCGTTAGTATACACTCTATTAGGTTTTGTGGGGAGTTCCACACCCAGGGTCTTGTTCCTCATCACTAGGTGCCAATGTTTTTGTATAATAATTATATAATTCTCTATTTTCTATGATTCCAAAGATCTGCCGACTTGCAACTCTGAAGGGGTAAGCTATATAATCGAGTGTGATCACAACAAACAATATGTGGGGAGGACTAAGAGACAGGTAAAAACTAGGATTTCATAACATATATATATATAACATCCAAAAAGGCGACAATAAACACCCGGTGTCGCTGCATTTTTATGAACATCATAACCAAGATTCATCACAACCAGCCTTTGTAGCTATGATGAAAGTCAGTAAAGACTAGAGAAGGGATTGACAGCATAACATCCAAAGGTCTGAACGCTGAGTTAGAATTGTTTGTTTTTGTTTAAAATCTATTTTTTTTTTTATTATTTTAGTTTAAGGCTATGTTCACACAACGTACTATTTTTTAAAAGAACAGCCATTGTTATGAGCTTCCGGCGGTGACATCAGGGAGCTCTGCAGTCAGTCCCCGGCAGGGCATGTGAGCGCATCAGCCCTGGTACTACTCCCCCATCATCTGCTCATACTATGAGCAGATGATGGGAGTAGTAGTACAGAGTATATGTGGCGGCGGGGGCTGTTTTGTGATTGGGATGGCCCTGTTACTATGAGCAGATGATGGGAGGAGTAGTACAGTGTATATGTGTGCATACATAGACATATGTTACATAGACATCCAATGAATCCATAGAGTGTCCAGCAGGGGGCACACTATATATAAAAGTCAATGGTACTCATTGACTTCTATATATAGTCCACCCCCTGCTGGACACTCCATAGGAATTACAACTGATTCGTGACATGGTTTTTGAGAGAATTTGAAGATTCCCTGATCTACTAAATAGCAGTATATGTGCATTTCCCATAATTAATGTACATTAGGAATTGGTCTAACTTTCAATAAGTAACAACGTATTAAAAAATACTTTTGGCCAAACTTCTCCTTTAACTGCTAATGATTCAGCCAATTTCTGTTTTTGCATTTTTATTTCTTCCTCGTCGCCTTCTAGAAGCCACTAATCTTAATTTTGCATCTACAGATCCATAGGAGAGCTTTTCTTTTTATTGTGGGATGAATTGTATTTTGTAGTGACACTACATGTAATACACTACAAAATGTACAGTGAAACAGAAAACAATGTATATTTCTGATACATAGGTACATTTTGCAGCTTTACTTTTTCGCAGTGCACTTTACCATATCTTACATGTTATCTGTACTCTGTGGGTCAGTACAATTACAATACCCAATTTATATAAATTCTACCTTTTTACTCCTTTTAAAAAATGTAAACGTTTTTCTAAAAAAAACATTAAAATTTGCTTACAATTGCTGTTTTTACCCCTTCAGCTTATTTGTCTCTCTATAACGCCTTGATATGTAGTTTCTATTGGTACAGTTTGGGCTTAGATGGGATATTTTAACCAATTCCTTATACATTTTTTTCTGATATATGATGTAACAAAAAACCCCAGCAATTTTGGCATATGGAATTTTCTTTTACATTTACACCATTTACCCTTAGGCCATGGACCTGCAGCTACAGATAAGACTACAGATCCGTATCCGGATGCTTATGGTAGTTACAGTTTTTTATTACGTTGACATTATATAACTATGATCACCACTTTGGCCAATTTATTTCTTCTTTCCACTTTTTGCACTTTTCCTCTTCTGGGCTGATTTTTTGCCTTCTTCTTGGTGACCGACGGCTTCTTCGGTTGCACCAACTTCCTGCTTTGTATTCTCAGCTTCAAGCAGTTTTCTTCTGTAGGCTTCTTGGGTATTAAGAATCTGCTCCCGCGCTTTATCCAGTGATATCTGCAAGAAAATAAAAATAGATGCTTACTTGTATATATTATTCTGAGTTTTGCGTCACTGATTTCCAGCCTCAATCTCTTTGTGATATCTACATGTTTAGGTGTAAGTTTGTGATATTTGTTTCGGACCCACTAAATAGACAAAGAGCATATGGTTTACTAAGACTGGGTTCACACTGAATTTGTGCCGTACAATTAGCTTGTACATAAGCGCGTTATCTATGTGGGAAGCTCATTTATTAATACTATTACTGGAGCTTAAAGGGGTACTCGGGCCCAGGGGTATTTTTAAGCTATGGCCGGGAAGGGGGTGGTTATGGACGGCGGAGGTCACTTACCTCCCCGGTTCCAATGCTGGGGACCGGACTCCGCTACAGCCGCTGAATGGCAGAGCTACCTTGAGACGTCACGTCTCATGCGGCAGCTCACACCATGAAGCGGCCGCGGGATGGGTGTACTGGGCGGCGTGATCCAGGACCTGGTGCTGGAACCGGGGAGGTAAGTGACCGCCCATAACCACCCGGACGTAGCTTAAAAATACCCCCAGGCCGGAGTACCCCTTTAAAGAAGAGGTCCGGGCTCTGACTTTTTTTTATCAAAAGAGTGGGGGAGGAGGTGGCTGAACATAACAACATGCACCTACCTCCCTGGCTCCAACGCTGGGGTCCGCCGTCCAAACAAGCAAAATTCAGCAGTACAGGACAGTAATGAGCGCCTCACCATACCGTACCCAGGTGTGTATCCAATCCAACACAAAATCGCAGAAGACAGACACTTAAAAGCAGCACTAAATGAATAAAGCGCCACTCTGCTTTCAAGTGCTGTCTTCTGCAATTTTTTTTGTTGGGTCCGCTGTCCTCTGCTCTGGTTCTCCGTCCCCTGGTTTCTTGCTGGTCTGAGCGGAGACTCGGGTGTCAGCCCCACTTAGCCAGTAAGCAGCCAAGGTGGCACCCCGATACAGCTGCTGACTGGCAGAGCAGGGGTGGCAGCAGAGGACAGAAGACTCCAGCACTGGAGCAGGGAGGTGGGTGCATGTTGTTATCTTCTGACACTTCTCCTCTGCTTTTTTGAAAAAAAACTTCTCCTTCTGTGACACAATAGTACTGGAGCTTCCCGAGGCAGAATTATTTCCTGTTCAGCTCCATTGAGATCAGTGGTATTGCAGAAGTCGCTCCACATTACTGATATTGTGTTGGGCGGCTGTCAGCGGCACAACCACTCTGCAGCTCAGGAGGTGGAGAGGACGGCTCCCTAAAACTAGTGGAAGCTCTAATGATGGAACATTGTTCAGTTACATCATCTAAGCCTACAGACATATAGGGAGAAACTTATCAAGACTCATGTACTCTGGTGTCCTGGTGTACCCCCTGCAAAGCTGGCCGGCCCTGTGCATTGCTGTCAGCTGTAGATTTGTATCATGACTTATGTCTGTGTGTGGGGTAAATACTGATAAATCAGGCATGACAGGAGGCCATGTCTTCTCCCTGACCCCCCCATTAGGCAAGTGGGGGGATATGGCCAGCATACGACAGGGAGAAGGGACAAATCTGCCCTTTTTCAGTGGTGCACACCAGGGGCGCATAATGATAAATGAACCTTTGATGTGAGGCTAAAATCCAATGTGAACTCAACCTAATGCATAATGAGTGACACCAAATGTTGTCCTCGGACCAAAAAATATATTATAATCTACAACGGGGACTTCTGACATCTATTTACCTAGTGGAGACTTGCACTATGGGGAGGGGGGGGGGGGGGATTTATCATTGTGTGATCCTGGCGTATACCTTCTGTATCCCCTGCTTGTCTGATGGGCGGGCCCGACAAGGTGGGGAGGAGGCGTGGCCTGATTTATGAAGGTTTACGCCTTTCCGTAACGGATTTACTAAGAGGCACCTTATTTAAGAGTGGCATACTTGTGCCCCAGCCTTGATAAATGTCCCCCTGTCTTTGCTTCCATCACATGCCACATCTCATTATAGGGCTATGTTCACACAACATAATAGACCGGCCAATCGGAACGGCCGGTCCCTGAAAAGATCGTCCCTGCAGTACTGGACGGTTGATCTTTAGCACCGCAGAGTTCTGATGCGGGCGCATCCGTGCACATCCGCATCAGAACTCCCCACAGCACACTATGGAGCGTGCGGGTGGAGCCGCTCGCTCCATAGTGTGCACTGGCATGGTTTTCTGTGGCCGCTATTCAATGACTAGCAGCCACGGTTGTTTGCGGCGCCACTAGGGATCCCGGCCGGAGCGTATACTATGTGTATGTATATATGTACTATGTGTATATGCTCCGGCCGGGATCCCATAAACAGCAAGGTAACATATATTTTCGGCTGTTGTTTTACGAAAATATACTTTGTGTGAACATAGTCTTAACCATATTATTTCTGAAATACATTGAACTAATGTCGGCATTCATATATGGAGACAATAGATAACTACTTAATACTTGTAACTGTTAAAGTGCAGACCTGCTTTATGTGTTATTTGCTGGTAATGAACAATAGAAATGAATGTATTTTCCATTGTCTGTCTGAGGCTTCTGATGAGCTGAGAGTTTATTACATACCAAGCTTCTTATAAGCTGTACACATACATCCTTGGCTATACCTGCCGTTAATCTATACTTACCATCCATACTGCACACATCTTAGGTTATTGTAGTTTAAAGAACTCATATTTTTAGGTTAAGATATGGGAAATCACCAAACGTCGTTTAAACTGGGGTTTCACATGTGCGCAGTAAGGGTAGTCCTGGGAGATGAGCGCAACTCCAGCAGGCCGAGGCAGGCTGAAGAACTTGTGTGCAGCCCCAGGGGTCCGGGGAAATATGGATACAGCCATAGGTGAATAACAGTTGTTTACTGTCATTTGTCGGTATATGACGGCCATACAATAAAAAACGGCCATCATTTTGACAGCGTGTGAATAGAACATGGCCTTAAACTGTCACAGAGAGAACTAATACCATTCTGGCTGTCTGCAGTCATCACTATGGGGAGCTCACGGCCTAAGGATACAGCGAAACTTAAAGGACAAGTGCCATGAAAAACTTTTTCCCAGTAATTGAAGCACATTACAAAGTTATATAACTCTGCAATGTGCTTCAATCACCTATCTGCCTCGCTTCCCTGTCTTTTCCCCCCTCCACCCCCCACCAGGAAGTGTCCTGACTCACACAGACCTGATTACTGTCGTCACCGTCACCAGGCAGCTCCTTCTTGTGAGGATGAGCCATCAGCAGGAGGGCCGCTCTAGGTCCTGTTACAGCAGCCCCCCCCTCCCCTGTCCAAGTGATGGCTTGCAGTTGTTCAGCCAATGGGAGCTGAGCAAGCTGAGTCACCTGACAAGGCAGGGGAGGGGGGAGGCTAGTGTAACAGGAGAAGGAGCTGAGAGAAGAGCTTGGTGACGGTGACGACAGTAATCAGGTCTGTGTGAGTCAGGACACTTCCTGGTGGGGGGTGGAGGGGGGAAAAGACAGGGAAGGGAGGCAGATAGGTGATTGAAGCATATTACAGAGTTATATAACTTTGTAATGTACTTCAATTACTGGGAAAAAGTTTTTCATGGCACTTGTCCTTTAATGGATTCTATAAAAGCTGCGTTCCATCATACACTATACACAGCTCTGTCATAAATTGCTATGGCATCGCATGCAGAAACATACACACACATACATACACACACACATATATATATATATATATATATATATATATATACACACATATATATATTCATATTCCTTGGAGAAGCCTTCTGTCAAAATCCTCAAGAAAGGGGACATTTACTGTGACGTACAAGGCAAACACCTGTCTTATAAATACACAATGCAAAGATATTGTTTCATATAAAAATGTTTTCCTTTGTCGAGCATCCTTCTCCTGGACACGCATCTACTGCGGCTGATGTACTAACGTGTTTCCAGCAGCAAATTGTCTGGTTTTCAAAAACGGAAACCTTCCAGATTTGGAATGAAAAACCAGACACAACGGACAGTATAACGGCCTATAAGTGACGGCTTGTTACTAATTGAGGCCCGATGTGCCTATAGGGATATCTGGTCTTGGACTTTGGGTATTGTCAATCAATCACATTCCAGAATCTATCTACAGGTCATAGACTCCCGTCATCAATAAAATCAGGATTAGTACATCGTAGCATAATCCCAATAAACATAGACAAACCCAAAATCCTCATGTCATGTGACCTCCATTTACCTGTAACTCCTCATACATCTGTAGGACCTTTTGCTTCTGCGAGTTTCTGGCATTTTGTTCTTGCTCTCTGTGCTTTAAAATCTCTTCCTTAATCTGTCGGAATTGCTGGATTTCCTCTGCTTTCTGTAACGCCTGCTGCTGAATGACCCGCTCATCTCGGAGTACTGCTTCCGACTGTCTGCTCCTGATAAAGACGTAAAACGGTAGTAGCTCAGTAAGACTGTATGGGGGATCATATGTTACTACTAGATGCATTATATGGACTAAAGAAAACAAACTGGACACCTGGACACCTCTAAACTCTAGTTTCCCTTAAACAAGTATCTTATTCTGAGACAAGAGTGACAGCCTGCTCAGCCAATCACAGGCCGTGGTGCTGTCCTGTCTCTGTCAGTGATTGGCTGAGCGAGGTGGAGGCACCTGCGATCAGTGGGGGTCACCAGGGACATGTAGAGGACAACGGGGGGAGCACAGATAGGTAAGCATAGGCTCTTTTTTGTTTTCTATGTGTATTAAAATATGAAGCTGCCATCTTTACAGAAAGTTACAAAGTTTGGTGCTGTAACAGAACAAACTTTTTGCAAAGATCGCAATGAATCTCTGTTTGTGAAGTTCAGTTCGCTCGTCTCTACTGGAGTAAAAGATTAGAAAAAAAGTTCAGAAAGAGCAGCAGTCTTCCCCATGGTCTGACTCTGGTCGTATAGCACGGCCCTTACTGAGTGAATGAGGCTGAGATTTTCTTTTTTCCTAAACTGAGACAGCCCCCACTATGTAGTTCTATCAGCCATGATTTCATATATTTAATAAAGTTTAAATTGTCTATTATTAAAGGAAACTAAAATATCTTATCGTGCCGCTTACCTTATAAAAGGAGATAAATCCAAAGGCTCCAATTCTGCCGTCGGTGTTGGCACTTGTTCAGATGACTGAGACTCTTGGATTTTTGAAGTCGCTGCTACTGAAATCAATGTTGAGAGAATTGTGTAATTTAGTGTAATTTACCATCATCAGATAAAACTGCTGCTTCCCACTCATAATAAAATGCACCAAATGTCATACTGCTACATATAGGTATACATGGCACTATATCCAAACAAGCTGACCTAAATGTGTCAGCTAACTATTCCTTAAAGTGTTACTGTCGTTTACATTTTTTTTGCAGAAATTAGGTGATTTTAAGAAACTTTGTAATTGGGTTTATTAGCTGAAAATGCATTTTTATCATGAAAAAGCAGTTTGAAGCTCTTCCCCCTGTCTTCATGGTTCTCTTATGGAGAGGGGAGGGGTGGAGGGAGATGAGGCACCAAAACAGGACAACAAAGAGTTAATTTACAGCTACATCACCGGGCTATCTCCTCTGACAGTCAGCACTGACCTCTCTGACCTCTGAATAAAGGCTTTCACACAGCTCCCACTGTATAATCCTTTGTTCTCTGCTGGCGACTAATCTCCCTCCTCCCTCCTCCCCTCTCCTTAGGTTACACAGGGCCCAACTGATATAAAAGAGTCTTGATTTCCCGATAATGAGCAGTGGATGAGAGAGAGGAGGAAGGGACCTGGGGAAAGTCTTTTTGAATGCAGATAATGGCAGATTTGCCTAATAAACCAAATTACAAAGTTTCTTAAAATCGCCTGGACTATTGATTTCTGCAGAAAAAAACAAAAATGGACGTATGGACACTGTGATTGTGCCGCATTTTCAGCAGCCAGGCCTCAGCTGCAATATATACCCTACAGACTTGTATTGGAAGTCCATTTAGGTCACATGACACAGAGTCAGGAGAGAATGCACTGGCCGTGTAATCTACTTCTCCCGGCTGAACAAGTGCAGTCTAAGGCCATGTTCACACAATGTAAGAGACCAGCTGTTCCGCGACCCGGCTGGGTCACGGAACGGCCGGTCTCTGAAAGGATGATCTTTTGGACCGCAGAGTTCTGATGCGGGCGCATCCGTGCGCGCCCGAATCAGAACTCCCCACTGCACGCTATGGAGCACACGGTCGGAGCCGCTCGCTCCATAGTGTGCACTGACAGCGTTTTCTGCGGCTGCTATTCAATGAATAGCGGCCGCAGAAAACTGACATGTCAGTTGTTTGCGGCACTGTGAGGGATCCTGGCCGGAGCGTATACCCTGTGTATATGCTCTGGCCGGGATCCCATAGACGGAGAGGTAACGTATATTTTCGTAATAATCACAGCCGTTGTACAACGACCGTGGTTTTACGAAAATATACGTTGTGTAAACATAGCCTAAACACTCAGACCCTGATGGATCAAAACTTTTGATATGTTTCTCTAACATATCTAAATTTATTTTAATAACAATGCCTATTTAAATGGGTACTCTAGTATGCCTACCGGGTATGGGCACTCATCTACCAAGTGAGGGACATATAACCGGCTTTGTGGCACTCGCCCCTCGCCCCTTGTGATTCTATGTATGAGACACTGGGCTCCTTATGATTATTATATGAAGCCGAGATCTGTCATCGTTTACTATTGCATTACGCTACATTTTAGCATATTAAAGCTGCGAGTCCCAGCCATCTAAATCTGTAGGATAAGGAGTCTCTGTGACAAATGCCAATGATTTCTTCATAGTCTTCAAAGCCGAGCAAAGCCGCTTTTATCACCAGACCAATTTAAAGCATGAAGCCATGTTCTTTCTAGGTCATAGAAAATATCACTTCTACAGGAGTTCAATGAGTCTGAACTGCTAGAAATGGAATATTAAACAATCACTTTCTCTATTGTTACTGGATTTCTCCATTAGAATATACTGGATTTTTACCTCGGGGGTTTGCAGGCACAGAATGATTGAAGCCTTAAGGCCTCATTCACACGTTCAGTAGTTTTCCAGGAGTCCATAATCCGCAAACAATTTGTCCGTAGTGCATCCGTATATAAAGGGAGTCTGTCACTAGCTGGATGGTGCTTTAAATGAAGACAGTATAAAGGCTGAACAGATCGGTGTATTACTTACATCATTCTGTTCAGCCATTCTCCTAATATGCAGGAGAAAAAGATTCTTGCCACACCCTTTCCCCCACCGTCCAGCTGCTGATTGACAGGTGACTGCCTATACACAGCATGGATAGATAACTGCCAATCAGCAGCTGGTGGGCGGAGTTATCTGCTTCTCATGAATATCCAGGACTACTGAGCTCATGCACATAATGGAGAGGACTACTTATTGTCCATGTTATTCAGGAGGAGATCTCTGGATCAGCTGCACAGAACAATGTAAGTGATATATCATTCTGTTCAGCTTCTCTGTCACTAGTTTATGCTGCTCTGAGATAGGACGGCAGAAACCTACTGACAGAGTCTCTTTAAATTAATATGATCCGCATTTCTTGTGAACGTTACGCACGTTTCTTCAGCAAAAATTATGGATCTACAAAAATTACGGACTTTCATGGGAAAATCTGTGCCACAATTATGGCCCGTACTAGGACATGGACTTTGTAGTTTTATGGATTGGCAATCCATGCTTAAAAAAAAAAAAACAGCAGAGAAAAAACCCCTACTCCAAGATCCGGACTGGCTTACAGGAGAAGCCCCTAAAAGAGACAATAAAAATGACCACAATTTGTTCTCCTCGCTCTGCTTTTTACCTTCTTCTCCGGCTGACATCTGGTCATTCTGGAAGACATTGTCTGTCTGTCCGGTGGAGGCTTTCCGCATATACTTGTTCACAAATTGAAGCCGGGACTGTAAAGCCTACAAATACAGTTTCCAGTTGTTTAGTGAGTGATGAAAGATGGCCGCCTCAAAAACATTTACCTATTTTTGTAATATTTGCAGAGGGGGTCAGTCTTCGGGTTACCTTGACAGCTCGACCTGGTTCTGCCAACTCCCAGGCTTGTTTTAAGGCTCTTATCTCATCTGTACGCTCAGTGTCTTTCTTCACTTCCAGCGTATCCGCCTCACTTGTTTCACTGACAAATCGGAGGATCCAGAACGGTTTGTTTAGATCATTTTGCTGCTGGGCCTGAAACACATTGGCAGCCATGTGGAATCTAAGTACAAAGTAACTGTTGTTCAAAAAAGACTTTAATAAGACTTAAAGGGGTAGTTTACCCCCCCAATTTTTTTTTCAAATCAACTGGTGACAAAGTGTCAGAGATTTGTCATTTACTTCTATTAGAAAATCTCAGTTCCAGTACTTATCAGTTGCTGTATGTCATGCAGGAAGTGGCGTATTCTCTCCAGTCTGACACAGTGCTCTCTGCTGCCACCTCTGTCCATGTCAGGAACTGTCCAGAGCAGTAGCAAATCCCCATAGAAAACCTCTCCAGACTGGAAAGATACCACTTCCTGTAGGACATACAGAAGCTGATAAGTACTGGAAGGCCTGAGATTTTTTAATAGAAGTAAATTACAAATCTCTGGCACTTTCTGGCATCAGTCGATTTCAAAGAACTTTTTGTGAACTACCCATTTAAAATGCTTTTTTTTTTTAAACATTTTATGGTATGTCAGAAATTTTCATTATTGGAGTCGAGTTATTAAGTGTCTTAGTGAATCCGGCCATGAGAAAGGGGGCCGGGCCTATTTTAAAACTAGCGTACGAGTACGCCGGTCTTCATAAATTCCCCCCATGGTGTCTTTTGTGGTGGCGTTTTTGAGGCTCTGTGGAAGTTTTTCCCATGCGTTTTTTCCCCCATAGACTTTAATGGGTCGTTTCAAAAACGCCATTGCTGTGCGTATGGCTTTTTTTTCCGTATGAGTAGAGGTCACATGACAAGAAGTCCTTTCCTGTATAATTAGGACATCAGTAGAAAGACGCAAAGAACTCAGGGCAATAGTGGATTAGGTTGAGAAACTAAAGGCCCTATTCCACGGGTCGTTTAGAGGAGCAATATCGTTCGTATTCGGCCGATATCGACCGCTACGAACGATATTCGTCCCGTGGAATAGAGTGCAACGATCAGCCGACATCGTTCATGTCGGCTGATCGTTGCAGTCGCTTGTTTTTCAACATGTTGAAAAACAAGCGACTGATATAGCAGCGATCTGCTGCCGTCGCTACGTTGAATAGGACCGTCGGCAGCAGACGCTGCTATATCCTATGGGCTGCCCGGACGATCAGCAATCCCCCGGGCAGCCCCCCCAGCAGCTCCTCGCCGCCCCTCCCACACTCACCCGCTCACTGACGCCGCGTTGAATAGCGGCGGCAGCGAGCGGGGAACGAGAAGCAAACGAGCGCTAATAGCGCTCGTTTGCTCCTTCAAACGACTCGTGGAATAGGGGCATTAGGGTCCTATTACACAGAGCGATTTTTAATGATTAACAACTAACGATAAACGATCGCAAACTAGATTGTTTATTGATAACCTGAAATCGTTCACCATAGTACACAGAACGATAATCGTTAGTTACGATTGTTACTGTGCTCGTTATTGCGATCGTTACTATGATTGTTTATTCCTTCTGATCCCAGCAAAACAATGGACAATGTGCAATTACTCTGAACGATTAGTGAACAAATGAACGAACGAATGTGAAATTACAGCGAACGATTAACGATAATTTTAGGGTCAGATCTAAATCAACGATCAACAACATACAAACGATTTTTCGATCGTTGCCTGCAATTACACAGAACGATTATGGTTTAAATTCGAACGATATAACGATTTTTTGCACGATAATCGTCCCGTGTAATAGGGCCCTTAGTTAAGTTTGTGGAGGATTAAAGGGGTTATCTAGCGCTACAAAAACATGGCCACTTTCTTCCAGAGACAGCACCGCTCTTGTCTTCAGTTTGGGTGGGGTTTGCCACTTAGTTCCATTGAAGTGAATGGAACTTAATTGCAAACCACACCTGACCTGGAGACGAGTGGTGCTGTCTCTGGAAGCAAGTGGCCGTGTTTTTGTAGCGCTGGATAACCCCTTTAAGAGATTGGGTAAATTAGCTGGTGAGATGAGTACAAGCAGTGTTGGCGGACATGGGACAGCCGAAAGGAGGGTAAGTATGGTAAAACGTATAGGGGGTTGCACTGGCAGAGGTTACACCCTGGTTTTTTAGGATGTCTCACAAAACTTTTTGTTGTGGGGATGGGGTTAATGGTCGTACCCAGCTCTTTTTAATAGATAATATGAAAACTAATAATGATATCAAAATAAAATAAAAAAATAAATTAAAAAAAAGACACAAAGAAGAAACATGTCTATGTGTACTATTTCAATGGCTCCCTTTCCAGTGCCCGTGTCTGTGGACGTTGTGTATGGCATAATACTGCAGGAACACTTGGTGGCAGCATTTGCTTAAGAATTAGACAACATGCAAATGATCTCTAACATCATAAAATTGCTGCGCTGATTTTATGCTTAAAAAACATCATTTACGCTCCCTGATTTTCTTCGTGAAGAGCACGTTCTGGGATTCGAAACCCAATAAGAGTAAATTACAAAGCATTCCGCGCCAATTATACTAGATGCAGAAAATCAGATTAACTGGAGAAATTTATTTATAAATGTGCAATAAAAGTTACAAATGTGATGAAAGCTGAAGCTGATACTGGGAACAGCTATCTGGTATACTCATACAGGAGGACGGCAGCACACAGCTATCTGGTATACTCATACAGGAGGACGGCAGCACACAGCTATCTGGTATACTCATACAGGAGGACGGCAGCACACAGCTATCTGGTATACTCATACAGGAGGACGGCAGCACACAGCTATCTGGTATACTCATACAGGAGGACGGCAGCACACAGCTATCTGGTATACTCATACAGGAGGACGGCAGCACACAGCTATCTGGTATACTCATACAGGAGGAGGTGGATGGCTGCACACAGCTATCAGGTATACTCATACAGGAGGAGGTGGACGGCTGCACACAGCTATCAGGTATACTCATACAGGAGGAGGTGGACGGCAGCACACAGCTATCTGGTATACTCATACAGGAGGACGGCAGCACACAGCTATCTGGTATACTCATACAGGAGGAGGTGGGCGGCTGCACACAGCTATCTGGTATACTCATACAGGAGGACGGCTGCACACAGCAATCTGGTATACTCATACAGGAGGACGGCAGCACACAGCTATCTGGTATACTCATACAGGAGGACGGCAGCACACAGCAATCTGGTATACTCATACAGGAGGAGGTGGGCGGCTGCACACAGCTATCTGGTATACTCATACAGGAGGAGGTGGGCGGCTGCACACAGCTATCTGGTATACTCATACAGGAGGACGGCAGCACACAGCTATCTGGTATACTCATACAGGAGGAGGTGGGCGGCTGCACACAGCTATCTGGTATACTCATACAGGAGGAGGTGGGCGGCTGCACACAGCTATCTGGTATACTCATACAGGACGACGGCTGCACACAGCTATCTGGTATACTCATACAGGAGGAGGTGAACGGCTGCACACAGCTATCTGGTATACTCATACAGGAGGAGGTGGACGGCTGCACACAGCTATCTGGTATACTCATACAGGAGGAGGTGGGCGGCTGCACACAGCTATCTGGTATACTCATAGAGGAGGAGGTGGGAGGCTGCACACAGCTATCTGGTATACTCATACAGGAGGAGGTGGGCGGCTGCACACAGCTATCTGGTATACTCATACAGGTGGGCGGCTGCACACAGCTATCTGGTATACTCATACAGGAGGACGGCAGCACACAGCTATCTGGTATACTCATACAGGAGGACGGCAGCACACAGCTATCTGGTATACTCATACAGGAGGACGGCAGCACACAGCTATCTGGTATACTCATACAGGAGGAGGGCAGCACACAGCTATCTGGTATACTCATACAGGAGGAGGTGGGCGGCTGCACACAGCTATCTGGTATACTCATAGAGGAGGAGGTGGGAGGCTGCACACAGCTATCTGGTATACTCATACAGGAGGAGGTGGGCGGCTGCACACAGCTATCTGGTATACTCATACAGGTGGGCGGCTGCACACAGCTATCTGGTATACTCATACAGGAGGACGGCAGCACACAGCTATCTGGTATACTCATACAGGTGGGCGGCTGCACACAGCTATCTGGTATACTCATACAGGAGGACGGCAGCACACAGCTATCTGGTATACTCATACAGGAGGATGGTGGACGGCTGCACACAGCGATTTCACACTTTTAAATCCCCCTTGGGGGGCTTATGTAAGACATCATTAGATTGCATATACTTATCCATGGTATGCCATTACATTGATCACTATGCATGTAGAGGCTATGAGTATGTACAATACTACTTACTTTACCTGTTAGTAGTGTTAATTTTTTGGCTGATCGGGAGGGGAGTAATACAGACCCATAAAGGACCTAGTCAGCTGATTACTCCGTGTAATAGAGACAACGATTAGCTGATGATAGCGATGGTCTGACAATCATTGGCCGACGGCCATGCATCGCTAAATGTAATAGCTACGTGTAATAGCCATGTGTGGCGATGCTCTAATGATTGAATAAATTGTTATACATTACCTCTCCACGCTCCTGGTCTTCTCCTATCCTCTGCTGGCTTCCCGATGCCGCGGCTGCAGCTCCAGAGCAGTTTCTAAGCTGACAGGCCGCTCAGCCAATCACTGGTTGCGGTTGTCCTGGCAAGTGATTGGCTGAGAGGCCTGACAGCTCAGAGACAGCTCTGGAACTGCAGCCGCGGCATCGGGAAGCCAGCAGAGAGAAGGAGGAGACTGGGAGCGTGGAGAGGTAAAGTATTAACAGTTTAGGGCAAGGGCTGCATGGACATTGCTAACAATGTCTGTGAAGCCCTTGCTAAACGATAATCAAGCCGTGTAATAGGCTCATCTTTCAGATCGGTGCTCATTTACATTATTGATCGGGCCACCATCAGTCTGTCTAAAAGGACCCTAAGAGCAAGCCCTGAAGGTTAAAGGGGTACTCCAGCGAAAAACGTTTTCTTTCAAATCAACTGGCGTCAAAAAGTTATATAGATTTGTAATTTACTTCTAATAAAAAGTCTCAAGTCTTCCCATAAGACTGTTTTATTTTCAGTCTCACACAGTGCTGCTGTATGCCCTACAGAAAATGTTATTTTATTTTCAGTCTCACACAGTGCTCTCTGCTGACATCTCTGGCCGAGACAGGAACTTTGTCTCGGTTTTCTATGAATCCCCATAGAAAACCTCTCCTGCTCTGGACAGTTCCTGTCTCAGCCAGAGATGTCAGCAGAGAGCACTGTGTCAGACTAAAAATAAAATAACATTTTCTGTAGGGCATACAGCAGCTAATAAGTATGGTAAAACATGAGATTTTTTAATAGAAGTAAATTACAAATCTATATAACTTTCTGACGCCAGCTGATTTTAAAGAAAAAGTTTTTCGCTGGAGTACCCCTTTAAAGTAATAGATGACAACATGTGATCCACTTACCTGTGATTCGGGTCTTGAGATAGGGGTTGACTGGAGTCTCTCTCTGTCCTTGTCCTTACCAGACTTCTCTTTCTCAGGCTTCTCGGCTATTTTCTCTTTGCCCTTTCTGGCAGTCTTCGGAGTGCCGGCAGATTTCAGACTTTCGGAGCTGTTGTGTGTTTCCACTGTAATCTCCTCATACCGCTCCGCATATACTAAAAAGATGGGAGAGCTCAATTAGCAACGAAATTAATACACAAAGTATATAAAATGAACATTTCTATAACAACCACTAGGGTCATAGACTTGCATGGGTTACATTAAATTTAACCATTTACATTTAGTAGTACCCAACCACAACATACAATGTATGTAATCAAATCGCTTACAAGTTAGTGTTTAAAGGGGAACTCTGGTAAAAAAAAATATTTTTTGCAAAATGTTATATAGATTTGTAAATTACTTCTATCTCTTTTTTCAGTACTTATCAGCTGCTGTATGTCCTGCAGGAAGTGGTGTATTCTTTCCAGTCTGACACACTTCTCTCTGCTGCCACCTCTGTCCATTACAGGAACTGTCCAGAGCAGTAGCTAATCCACATAGAAAACCTCTCCTTTTCTGGACAGTTCCTGTAATGGACAGAGGTGGCAGCAGAGAGCACCGTGTCAGACTGGAAAGAATACACCACTTCCTGCAGGACATACAGCAGCTGATAAGTACTGGAGGACTTGAGATCTTTTAATAGAAGGAAAAACAGGCTTTTCTGCAGAGCAACAACAGTACTACTCTGCAATCTATTCAAAGTCAATCTTAAAGCAATAGTTTATAAACAAATTAATAAATAAAAATAAATAAAAAAACAACAATGACTATTCACCAAGAACAATGCATCAAAGAGCAATTCAGAAATCAGTTAGGCTAGCCATATGATAGAGATTTCAGGCATTGGGTGTTATGGACAAGGTGAAGATTTTCTAAAACCATCCGACCATGGAACCTCCACATGGGTCCATCAGGCCTCCAGTATTTTTTAAAGGCAAGAAAAGTGCTGCAGGAAGTGTTACTTTTGCCTTAAAAATGATGGAAACCTCAAAGCACAAGTGTGAATGAGTATGACCTTAGTTTGCAAATGTAACAAACTGAAGAAAAAAACACAACAGATTCTAGCAGGTTTGCCTAAAATAGGGGAATTACAGGATGTACAGCGCTGGGGCTATAAAAAGTGACATTAGTAAAAGAACTAAACGCTAATGCTCTCACTTGTCTTTTATTATAACTCATTCTATTTAATTGGATAAATGATTGTCCACAATGATCGGGCACAGTAGGTGGCACTGCTACATTACTCTCATACTCATTTTCAATGTTACATTAAGCTACATATAGAGAAAGCATTGTCCAAAAATAGTTGGGGGGAAAACAAAAAGTATACAATAAATTTGGAGGCTATGTTCTAACAATGTGAAAATAAGGGCAAATAATATCCGTTATTAACCCCTTAAAGCGACTCCGTACCCACAATCTGTCCCCCCCAAACCACTTGTACCTCCAGATAGCTGCTTTTAATCCAAGATCTGTCCTGGGGTCCGTTCGGCAGCGGATGCAGTTATTGTCATAAAAACAACTTTTAATCCTGCAGCGCTGTGTCTAACGTCCGGGGCTTACATTTGTATATGCGTTAGGCTGGCACCACCTCTCCGTCCTTCCTCCCCACCCTCCTCATCATTAGGAATGATCCAGGAACATTTACTGCTGTTTGAGCTTTGCACAGGTGTATTAACGATCCAGCCCATGTGCTGAGCTGCCACAGGTGGGGAATAGGAAGCAATCTGCCTGGAGTATTCCTAATGATGAGGAGGGTGGGGAGGAAGGACAGAGAGGGTGTGCCAGCCTAATGCATATACAAATGTAAGCCCCGGCTGTTAGACACAGCGCTGCCGGATTAAAAGTTTTTTTTTTTACAATAACTGCATCCCCTGCCGAACGGACCCCAGGACAGATCTTGGATTAAAAGCAGCTATCTGAAGGTACAAGTGGTTTGGGGGGGTCAGATTGTGGCTACGGAGTCGCTTTAAGGACCGGGCCAATTGTCACTTTTGCGTTTTCGTTTTTTCTTCCTCGCCTTCTAAGACCCATAACTCTTTTATTTTTCCGTTTTCCACCTACAGAGCCATATGAGGGCTTGTGTTTTTCAGGAGCAGGTGTACTTTGTAATGACATCTTTCAATCTGCCATAAAATGAATGACGGAACCCTCAAAATATCATTTATGGGGTTAATTTGAGTCAAAAAATGCGATTACACAAATTTTACGTAATGCACTTTAAGGTAAAACTGACATTTTGTCTTTATTCTGTAGGTCGGTCTGAACACAGCGATATGCATGGTTACTAGGTTTTCTAACGTTTTACTATTTTTATTAGCAGTAAACCATATGGGGCGTCATTTTTTGCGCCATGATCTCTAGTTTTTTATTAGTAAAAATTTTTTCTAGATCAAAACGTATTGATCACTTTTTGTTAATTTTTTTATACATAAAATGTAATAAAAAAAAAAAAAGCAATCTCTGCGTTTTTTTTACTGCTTTTAGTTCACGCCATTCACCATGCTGGAACAATATTGCATTTTATTATATTTTAATAGATCTGACGAATACGCACACTACGGTATATTATATGTTAATTACTAGAGATGAGCGAACCTCGAACATGCTCGAGTCTATCCGAACCCGATCGTTCGGTATTTGATTAGCTGGGGCTGCTGAACTTGGATAAAGCTCTAAGGTTGTCTGGAAAACATGTATACAGCCAATGACTATATCCATGTTTTCCACATAGCCTTAGGGCTTTATCCAACTTCAGCAGCCACCGCTAATCAAATGCCGAAAGGTTCGAGTTCAGATGGACTCCAGCATGCCCCAGGTTCGCTCATCTCTATTAATTACCTTTATTATTTTTATGTGTTTTATGTATAAAATGGAAAGGGGGGTGATTTTCACTTTTATTGGGGGAGGGGCTATGGGACATTTTTTTTAAACTTTTTTTACACTTTTTTAAGTCCCCTTGTAACAAGGATCAGTGTTATCTGTGATCTTCTGCTAGAGCCTGCCTGTAACCTGTGGCAGACTGAAGACCTGACTGCACAGAGGGAGGTAAGAGACCTCTGGCAGTCAGTCCATACGATCATGACCACCGCAGACGCGCTGCAGGGGTCTTGATCGGTAAGTGATGAAGGAGATGTTCCTGTCACTTACATTTAAACGCAGCGATGCGATCGTGGCGTTTAAGGGGTTAATGGCGGGCGGCTGTGCAATTGCAGCGGACGGTCATTAACGGTGGGGGCCCACCTGCTAGGAAGCGAGCTCAGCTCCTGAGCTCGCCTCATAGCGGGGCCCCCCGGCGGGGTGTACATTAATGCCCAGACTGCGGGTGTGTAAATTTACGCCCCTGGTTGTTAAGGGGTTAATGATCATTGGTTTTGTTGTTGTTTTGCAATAACAGACGTTATTTGCCCTTATTTTTACATTGTGGGAACAAAGCCGGAAAGTCTTCAGACTCTTTCACTTTTTCCAAATGTTTTTCATATGTTGTGGCCTCCCCCTGTAATTCTGTACTCACAAAATGAGAGTGTAAAACAGGATTTTAGACATTTTTGAAAAGTTTTAGAGATGAGCGAGAACATTCGCGTTAGTCTGAACCTGAACTCTCTGCATTTTACTACCGGTGGCTGAAGAACTTGGATGCTGCCCTAAGGCTGTCTTGAAACCATGGATACAACCATAGGCTATGTTCCCACACAGTATGGGTGGGTTCATACTGAGGAATTCTCGCCGGCTCCATAGACACCATTCTATGGGCCGGCGTATTCTGCTATCCGCCGAAAGAAGTGACTTTTTTTTTTAATTACATCATATGCAAAATTATTTTATCCAGGTTCTATTAGCAGCCAATGTTCATCACCGTGTTTCATGACCTCGTTATCATTTATTAGGTTCTGATACCGGTGATCGGATTCTCTATCCCCGCGTCTCTGGGGTCAGCAGTGTTGCTCTGCTCCTGCCCAGCATGCTCAGCTCTTGTGCGTAGGATACAAAGCACTTTAGCTACAATTCAGATCAAGCTGTTTAGAGAAATGAAAAGATTTTACCCAAGTTTTACATCTTTTAAACTGGTAATCATGTTTTTTTTTTTTAACTTTCCACATTTGAACACGTATAACAGAGTACATGGTGCCTTCTTACAAACAGAAGTACAGTTACATCCAGCGGAGAGGATGGCATGGGAACCACATGTGTGCAGACTGTAATACACAGTGGACGTCCAGCTGCAATGGCCTATGGATAATAGATTAGCACAACCTCAGATCCTGCCTTCTAATGGAAGGAAGGGGTTCCACCTGTTGCCCCATCAGCATCCTGCAATGTTATTACATGTGTTGTACATCCACAGAAAAACAGCTATGTCATATAATGGATAAGTTGAAGGGGTTATCCGTGAAGCCGAGGACGGCTGAATTGGCGACATTGTCCAGCTTTGAGTGTGGGTATGGCTTTGCCTGCACACAATGATTGGGATAAATGCACACTCCCTCATATTTTGGAAGGCTTACATCTGAGACATGGATTCACAAGAAGTGAGTGCCAGGCAGCAGAAGGCTTTAGCTGGCTTCTATCCTCCCTTAGACGACCCCTTTAACCAATACAGTGGGGAAAAAAAGTATTTAGTCAGTCACCAATAGTGCAAGTTCCACCACTTAAAGGGAACCTGACAGGCTCCCGACCCCCGCTACAGCCCCCTATACTCACCTGATCCTGCCGGGTCCCGCTTCTAGATCCGGTCGGGTCACAGAGATCTCAGCCGCTGCAGCCCGGCGCGCGCTGAGAGATGACTCCAACGCTCATAGAGAATGACGGAGCGATGGACTCTCCTGTCATTCTCTATGAGCATTGGACTAATCTCTCAGCGCGCGCCGGGCTGCAGCGGCTGATATCTCCGTGACCTGACCGGATCCAGAAGCGGGACCCAGCGGGATCAGGTGAGTATAGGGGGCTGTAGCGGGGGGTCGGGAGCCTGGCACCCCGGCACGGGGGGTGACAGGTTCCCTTTAAAAAGATTAGAGGCATCTGTAATTGACACCATAGGTAGACCTCAACTATGGGAGACAAAATGAGAAAACAAATCCAGAAAATCACATTGTCTGATTTTGTAAGAATTTATTTGCAAATTATGGTGAAAAAAGTATTTGGTCAGTAACAAAATTTCATCTCAATCCTTTGTTCTATATCCTTTGTTGGCAATGACAGAGGTCAAACGTTTTCTGTAAGTTTTCACAAGGTTGGCACACACTGTTGTTGGTATGTTGGCCCATTCCTCCATGCAGATCTCCCCTAGAGCAGTGATGTTTGGGCGTTTGGTTGGCAACACAGACTTTCAACTCCCTCCAAAGGTTTTCTATAGGGTTGAGATCTGGAGACTGGCTCGGCCACTCCAGGACCTTGAAATGCTTCTTACCAAGCTACTCCTTCGTTGCCCTGGCGGTGTGCTTTGGATCATTGTCATGTTGAAAGACCCAGCAGCCACGTTTCATCTTCAATGCCCTTGCTGATGGAAGGAGGTTTGCACTCAAAATCTCACGATACATGGCCCCATTCATTCTTTCATGTACCCGGATCAGTCGTCCTGGCCCCTTTGCAGAGAAACAGCCCCAAAGCATGATGTTTCCACCCCCATGCTTTACAGTAGGTATGGTGTTTGATGGATGCAGCTCAGTATTCTTTTTCCTCCAAACACGACAAGTTGTGATTCTACCAAACAGTTCCACTTTGGTTTCATCAGACCATAGGACATTCTCCCAATACTCTTCTGGATCATCCAAATGCTCTCTAGCAAACTTCAGAAGGGTCCGGACATGTACTGGCTTAAGCAGTGGGACTCGTCTGGCACTGCAGGATCTGAGTCCCTGGCACTGGCGTAGTGTCTTACTGATGGTAGGCTTTGATACATTGGTCCTAGCTCTCTGCAGTTCATTCACTAGGTCCCCCCGTGTGGTTCTGGGATTTTTGCTCACCGTTCTTGTGATCATTTTGACCCCACGGGGTTAGATTTTGCGTGAAGCCCCAGATCGAGGGAGATTATCAGTGGTCTTGTATGTCTTCCATTTTCTAATTATTGCTCACACAGTTGATTTCTTCGCTCCAATCTGGTTGCCTTTTGCAGATTCAGTCTTCCCAGCCTGGTGCAGGGCTACAATTTTGTTTCTGGTGTCCTTTGACAGCTCTTTGGTCTTCACCATAGTGGAGTTTGGAGTCTGACCGTTTGAGGGTGCGCACAGGTCTCTTTTTATACTGATAACAAGTTTAAACAGGTGCCATTACTACAGGTAATGAGTGGAGGAAAGAGGAGACTCTTAAAGAAGAAGTTACAGGTCTGTGAGAGCCAGAAATCTTGATTGTTTTTAGGTGACTAAATACTTATTTTCCACCATAATTTGCAAATAAATTCTTACAAAATCAGACAATGTGATTTTCGGGATTTGTTTTCTCATTTTGTCTCCCATAGTTGAGGTCTACATATGATGTAAATTACAGGCCTCTCTCATCTTTTTAAGTGGGAGAACTTGCACTATTGGTCACTGACTAAATACTTTTTTCCCCACTGTGTGTTACACATACGCTGAACATTAGCACTGAAAATATAATCTATGCCACAAAAACATATGGCCTCATACAGCTAAGTTGCTAGAAAAATAAAAAAAAAGTTATGGTTCTCTGAATGTGGGCACAGATCATGGCCCCGTCACAATCAGCTGATCAGCAATTGGGGACAAAATAGGCAGATTTGTAAAAGGGGCCTTTAAGGGTATGTTTAAGAAGAAGAATTTCAAGTAGAATCTGTGTTAAATTTTATGCTTATTACGCCTGAAATTCCGCCAGTAAAATATGTACCGAGCAATGTCTCATTGTGCTCAAGGGGATTGCCGCCCTGTTCCGCTTTCCGCTTGCATTGTACTCAAATTCCGTGCCTATTCTGCTCGAGCTGAAAAAGAGGAAAGTTTTTTGCTTGAAATTCCCTCTTCAAGGCCACGTTCATACATCGAATAGTTTCATTAAACAATGGCCGTTATTGCAGGTTCGCTTTAAAGCGAATCTGTACCCACAATCTGACCCCCCAAACCACTTGTACCTTCAGATAGCTACCTTTAATCCAAGATCTGTCCTGCGGTCCATTTGGCAGGTGACGCAGTTATTGTCCTAAAAAACTACTTTTAAACTGGCAGCCCCGTGCCCTACGGGAGTGGCCTAGATTGTGTATGCATTAGGCTGGCACACCCTCTCTGTCCCTCCTCCCTACCCTCATCATCATTAGGAATGCTCCAGGCAGATTGCCTACTATTCGTCAGCTGTATCAGCCCGGCACATGGGCTGGATCGTTAAGACACCAGTGCAAATATTCAGCATGGTAAAAAAAATTATTCCCTGAAGTCCCCCTTTAAGTGTGTTAAATAAGTATGTAAATATATAGATAAAATAACAATAATAATTGATTGCTCCCATGGTGAAACTTAGCATTTAGGCTAAAAATAATGTGTGAAATCTTTTATGTTAGTGTTTCATTTTCAGGTTTAAGTATCAAGCTGTTAATTAAGAAACACCACTGCTCATTTCTTCAAGGCTAATACTAAAAATAATGGAATTCAGCTTCCCTTCCTTTGGCCTCCGCACATGGAGCCCCTATGGTTCTATAGTATGAAGCTGTATTCAATCCATATACCTTCAAATAACGTCCCGTGCTGCATCATATTCTTAACCTAAACTGCCAATAAACAAATGCCAAAGCATGGAAAATTACATAAAAATATACAAATGTTACTGATGAAAACACAATTAAAGGGGAACTATCATCAGGGTAAACAAATCTAACCTGCTGATATGTCCCTATTGTGCACAGGGCGCTGAGGATAGTATGTCTGTTACCTCCCCCCCTTGGCACCATTCTGGTGCAGTTAAAGGAGAAAATTTTTATTTTTATTAAAGTATTGTATTGCCCCCCAAAAGTTATACAAATCCCCAATATAGACTTATTACCGGAAATGCTTATAAACTGATTTTTTTCCCTGCACTTACTACTGCATCAAGGCCTCACTTCCTGGATAACATGGTGATGTCACTTCCTGGATAAAATGGTGAGGTCACTTCCTGGATAAAATGGTGAGGTCACTTCCTGGATAACATGGTGATGTAACTTCCTGGATAACATGGTGAAGTCACTTCCTGGATAAAATGGTGATGTCACTTCCTGGATAACATGGTGATGTAACTTCCTGGATAACATGGAGATGTCACTCTTTGGATACGACCCGACTCCCAGAGCTGTGCAGGCTGTGGCTGCTGGAGAGGATGATGGCAGGGGGATGCTCAGTGTCCCTCCAGTTCCCTGTGTCCCTCAGTGTCCCCCTGCCATCATCCTCTCCAGCAGCCACAGCCCGCACAGCTCTGGGAGTCGGGTAGTGACATCACCATGTTATCCAGGAAGTGACATCACCATATTATCCAGGAAGTGAAGCCTTGATGCAGTAGTAAGTGCAGGGAAAAAAGCACTTTATAAGCATTTCCCGTAATAAGTGTATATTGGGGATTTGGGGGGGCAATACAATACTTTAATAAAAATCGCCAGACTTCTCCTTTAAGGAAAATGAGAACCTTGTCCTTATTTACTATATTTGCATTTGCAGACTGAGTTACTGATAAAGCTATCAATGACAATGTTATAGAAGTGGTCTCTTCTTACACGCTGAAGAAGCTATTGGCATTAGTTTCATGCATTTCATATAATAGCCCTAAGGCATGTAAAAAAAAATAAAAAAAAATCAAACTTGGATCACACAATGTTTGGGATCCTTGGTGGAAGAATCTGCACCTATGCCCAATATATATGCCTGTGTATGCCGATAACTCTTCATGTGTCTTTCATTGACTTCAATTTAAAAACAACAGGTATACCATTCAGTATACAAAAGTTCAATAATTTAATATAATCCTACATATATGATATATACTGTAGTTTATACATTAAAGGGGAACTATCAGCAGGTTAGACAAATACTATGTGCTGATATGTCCCTATTGTGCAGGAGAGGTCGAGGGGGAAGTTATGTCTCTTACCTTCCTCTTCGGCGCCGTTCCCGTTCTGTTAGCAGTGTAATCCTCGGTCTGGAGCACCGTTAGGAGCACTGCCCTGCCCACTCCATTGATTATTATTAGAAGGAGCAGGCAGATAAGGGTAGAGCAGTGCTCCTAACTGTGCTCCGGCTAACAGCACAGGAACAGCGCAGAGGAAGAAGGTAAGACACATACCTTCCTCCTCAGTATCTCTCGAGCAATAGGGACATATCAGCAGGTTAGATATGTCTAACCAGCTGATAGTTTCCCTTTAACATATATCGTACTGGTCGGCTGAATAAGGGTACTCTCTTAGCATAGTTTTTTTTTAAACTCCTGGTTATTGTAAAGTGTTTTTCTAAAAAATGTTTAACCTAATTCAGAGATAGGAGATAGAGAAATGTACAGTTCATGAAACATATCAATGTCCATTCTCAGCCTTCAACTTCAATTGCCAATCTGGCCGAGTTAAAGACTGAAGGATACAGTATACTCACACATGGAAGATTTGCTGCAGAAATTTCTATATACTGATGTATGTGCACTTGGAGACACTTATTACCGAGCAAATTTACAGTAATGAAGCAAAGCGCTTTGTTGTACGCCGGCTGCAGTATAACTGGTTGCCGCTCCTGTCCGGGTGCTGGGAAAAGCTGGATTAATTCCTGGGAAACTGGGAGAAGTTCAACAGGACTGGATCTGGCTTTTCTCAGCACCGGAGGAGAAGCGGCACTGAACAGCAATCAGTTATACGGCAGTCGGCTGATGAGCGGATAACTAAGCGCTTTGCTTTATTGGGGTACTGTTACGCCAAGCGATTTTTTGACGACTAACAATTAACGATCTCAAATGACGGCTATGGCAAACGATCCGAAATCGTTCGCCCACTTACACGGAACAATGATTGTTACTTATGACCGTTCTTGCGGTCGTATTGTTGTCTCTATTGCGTACGCTTCAGCTTTGACTTCTTATTACACCGACGTGCGAACGATCAAATGATAAAAATAGGTTCGAGTTCTATCCAACGACCAACGATTTCTCGTTGGTCCATCAATCGTTGTCTGCTATTACACGGAACGATTATCGTTTAAACCCGAACGATCTAACGATTTTTCGAAGGATAATTGTCCGTGTAACATGGCCCTTTCTGTAAATTCGTTCATCTCTACTCTTACTGTTTCTGCCATACTACTATAACTGGGAACCACTGTACAATATACATGCTGTTTGTATGTTTTGTTATTAACAAAAAATTCCAATAAAACACGTTTAAAAAAAAAAAAAAAGTCCTTACATCAGAATGGGGTTGTTTCTGTAGCATGTGCATAAAATTTTATCAACACGTCAATTCTTTGAGCGGAGAGCTGCGGAGAGTGGAGGCACCCTATACATAACATTGAGACAGTGAGGCAGGCGGGATTCTGCTTGGAATTTCCGCCTCTTTTCCTCAGTGTGAACGCACCCTTAGGCCATGTTCACACAACGTACTGTATATTTTCGTAAAAGTACAGCTGTTGTTGCCAATTGCAACAACGGCCTTGATTAATATGAAAATGTACGTTACCTTGCCGTTTATGGAATCCTGGCGGATCTCTGGCAGCACCGCAAACAACTGACATAGCGGCAGCAGAAAACGCTGTCAGTGCACACTGTGGAGCGAGGTCTGAACATAGCCTTACACTGACACATAGTCAACACCCACTCAACCAGTGACTCCATGTAATGCTATTCATACAAGAATGGGAATTGCTGCTCGGCCAGGACCAGGAACTATTGGGACAAGGCATTGGGGCTGGTGGGTATCTATTTTTTTATCCCAGAGAGGGACGACAAGCCGCGATTATGAGGATAGAACAGTTATATTATAATCTTCAATAAATGGTGAACATGTCATTGTTTTTACCATATACAGCCATAACATAGAATCAGTGACCTGGAAGAGAAATCTTGGCTGGTTGTACAGCAGACACATTAATATTTATACTTTATAAAGACACTAAAAAGGGTTGAAATGTGAATTATAGCTGACAGATTCCCTTAAAGAAATATTATAAAAAAAACAGAGCTGATCACTTTACCCCTTACCTTTTATGTCCTGCTTTTCCGTCACCTTCAGTGTTTGAACAAAAGCTGATTGACTTTCAGTGAGCGTCCAGCTTCTATACAGTACGGTTGCTTGTACAATGTACTTATGTGTCTGTACAGAAACAAATAAACAGTACTAATAAAACAAATGGAGCCCATACATCCTATAGGCCTATAAGACTTTCACAGCCTTCTTTACATAGGAGTTTGGCCATTTGTATATCACTGGCTAGTGTAATAGGAACATACAATCTCCTTGCAGATGTTGCCCTTGGTGGGGTTTGAACCCAGGACCCCAATCTGAGGTCTTTGACTTTTTGGGACAAACAGTGGACCTACTGCAGATTCCCCAAGAAACCTACTTTATTTGGGTGATTAGGAGTGGTAAACACTCTTATATAAACTCTTATATAAGGCCCGGGACTACCCAACCAAATACAAGAAAGTATGGGACTAGTCTTGATGGAACTTGCTGAACTCTTCGGGTTTGTCAAAATTATCCCGACCTGTATGCTCGGCATTTTACTCCAGGCACCTGAAGAAGTTAGATGCCGCCGTAGGGCTGCCTGGAAAACATGGATGTAGCCTGTTTTCCAGGACTCCCTAGGTCGGCATCCAGCTTCGACAGCTGCCTGGAGTCAAATGCCGAGCGCTGAGGTTCAGAAAATGTTGCTTGGCTTGGCAAATGCGATTAACATTATATAGGACCCCTAGATATCCAATATTGCAGCGCGTATTGATGCGCCTGCATCAGAACTCTGCGGCTGCAAAGATCATCCGGTCGGTTTGATCGCAGTTTGAACATAGCCTTAGGTTTACTGTGGGAACTGTGTTTACTGCATATCGCCCCCACACAGTAACACCCACTGTTACTCGTTGGTCGCCTGTATTTCCTGCGATGACACAGGAACCAGGAAAATTGAGGAGAATAGAGGGTAACAGTAAGATGGTGCTGCTGCGGCTGCAGGGGCACCAGGACAGGTATTATTAGGTTCATACCACCCCCACCTTCCTTTTGTTTTGTTTTTTTACTTTGCCCAGAGTGCCCCTTTAATGTGTTTCTGGTTTGTAATAAACCAGTATACTACATGTTCCCTAGTCAAACAGGTAGATTATAACAATGTTTCAGGGCCATATTACCAGCTGCTGCTGCCTAGGAACTAAACCTGCAGACCCCCCCCCATCTTCACTCACCAATTAGCATCATAATTTTCTAGTTTCTGAACATCATATTGATATCTGATCAGTCTTAGGCCGCGTTCCCACATTTAGGCTATGTTCACATTACGTATGAGACCGGCTGTTCCATGACCCCAACCGGGTCCCGGAACGGCCGGTCTCTGGCCGGATCATCCTTAAGTACCGGCCAGATGATCTTTCCGGCCGCAGAGCTCTGATGCGGGCGCATCAGCGTGCGCCCGCATCCGAGCTTATTATAGCACACAGTGAAGCGAGCGGCCGGAGCTACTCACTTCACTGTGTGAACTGACAGGTCTTTCTGCGGCCGAAATTCACTGAATTGCGGCCGCAGAAAACTAACCTATCAGTTTTTTACGCCGCTGTATGGGATCCTGGCCGGAGCGTATACGATGTGTGTGCGCTCCGGCCGGGATCCCATTGCACATAGGGCTTTGTTACACACCACAAAACTACGGCCGTAGTTCTGCGGCGAGAACTACGGCCGTAGTTTTACGTTGTGTGAACACAGCCATACTGTGTAAACTGTGTTTACTGCATATTGCCTGAAGGAGTTCTCACCACAGGATTGGTAGGTAATAGCTCCAGGCGTCACATTTAACTCCACCACACCAGACATGGACAACACCGCCATACTGTAACTGGATAACACCTCCATACCAGACCTGAACTATACTGCCATACTGTGACTGGATAACACCGCCATACTGTAACTGGATAAAACCTCCATACCAGACCTGACCAATACCACCATATCACCACAGGTACAAGCAGTTTAGAGGGGGGCGCAGATGGTGGGTACAGAGTCACTTTAATGATTGGGACAATGCTGCAGCTTCTTGCATAGCCACTCCTAGTGCTTGGGAACATTGTAGAGTCTCCCACAAGTGCCAAAGCCTTTTCAAACCCTTGCTTATTCAATACTGAAGGCCTATCTGAGGGATCTTGATTAAAGATGAGCGAACCTTGTGCATGCTCAGGTTCATCCCAACAAGACTGTGCTGCATTTGTGGTGTGTGATGTGGATGCAGCCTGGAAAACACTGATACTGCCATAGGCCATAGGCTGTATCCATGTATTTCAGGACTCCCTAGGACTACAAACTAAATATGTTGTATTGGTGATTATTTTGTATATGACTTCTCTTTTCAACCAAACACGTCCACTTGTATCCAGTTCCCTTAGTGCTTTGGATCTGGATTCTAATTGAAAATGAATTTCCTTCCATAATTAAACCTCTACACTGTGTTCTCTATTTGTATTATTCCCCGTGAATGATCGGATTATGTAGTACAACCATTAGGGCCATTTTTCTATAGATTTCCTATGAAGCACATTTAATAAGAACATCATCATGGTCATTAGAGACAAAGGATCCCCTCGCTATCAAGTGCTCTTTGTGTCTTTGTATTATATCAATTTAATTCAAGGCTCAAATTTATTTCCCCTAACCGTAAAAATTGTTTAATTGCATTACAATCGTTTGGCTAACAGTATGCTAGAGAATCGATATAAGTATAAAGTACCGGCAACGTTAATGAACCACGATCTATTGTTTCTGCTAATAACAACACAACAGAACGATGTAAGAAGCATCAGAAAAAAGGACTACGGAACACTACATCATGGTCCCTAAACTCCAATTATAATGGGATCTTGAAACTGCTTTATCCTTGCTCTCATGCTAAAGCTAGGCTAATCCATGCTCCTATATCCTATTGACTTACTTCTTATTAATCTATTCTTTACCTTGGGTATTAATACAGTTCTAAAAGCTTTTATGATATATGAAAAAAAACTATATGACTTCGTATGCACCAGAAAAAAGCCACCAGATGGAAATGTACTGGCTGTCCACCCTATGAAATGGTTCTCTGAGGCTACTTTTGGGTAGTGTACCCCTTGATTGCTGACTGCTAAACATGCTTCTATGATGCACAAAAAGACATTTTGCCCAGGTAACAGACTTTGAGAGGGGGGGTACATTAATAGACTGAGAGAAGCAGGATGGCTATTTTGACAAATTGCCTCCTCAGTATAACAAGCCGGGCCATATTTACCACCAGGCACCCGTGGTCCGGTGCCTAGGGCAGCACCTTTCAAGGGGGCAGCACCAGGGAGCAGGGGGAAGAAAACAAGTTTTTTGTTGTTTTTCTTTTTTCCCACCTCCTGTTCAGACTTGCCAGTAAAGCTGGTGGAGGGGGGGGGGGAATATGGTGGTATTGGTCAGGTCTGGTATGGAGGTTTTATCCAGTTGGCGGTGTTGTCCATGTCTGGTGTGGTGGAGTTGAATGTGACGCCTGGAGCTATTACCTACCAATCTACCAATCCTGTGGTGAGAACTCCTTCAGGCAATATGCAATAAACAGTTTGCCCAGTAAATATGGGAACGTGGCCTAAGACTGATCAGATATCAATATGATGTTCAGAAACTAGAAAATTATGATGCTAATTGGTGAGTGAAGATGGGGGGGGGGGGGTCTTCAGGTTTAGCGCCTAGGGCAGCAGCTGGTAATACGGCCCTGATAACAAGTAAGAAGTTTCTGAACCTTTGTTATACTCTACCTGTTTGACTGGGGAACATGTAGTTTACTGGTTCATTACAAACCAGAAACACTCTGGGCAAAGTAAAAAAAAAAAAAGGAAGGTGGGGGCGGTAGTAACATAATAATGAAGTGATACTTACCTGTCCTGGTGCCCCTGCAGCCGCAGCATCACCAGCTTACTGTTACCCTCTATTCTCCTCAATTTTCCCGATTCCTGTGTCGTTGCGACACCAAAGGTATCCCACCTTTGTGAGAGAGGATGTGATGTCACAAAAAAACAGGAAATACAGGAGACCAACGAGTAACAGTGAGTGTTAGTGTGTGTACGTGTGTGTGCGTGTGTGTGGGGGGCTCTGGTGTGTTGATTGGGCACTGGGATGGGTAAGTCTCAATTAATTATTATGTTCCCACCCCCTCCTGCCCGCCCTGCTTTTTTACCTTTGCCTGGAGTTCTCCTTTAACTGTAAGAACATGTGTTGTTGATACAGCCAGTTTAGCAAATACATTTTTAAATGAAGCACAGATGACATGTATGTAATAAGCAACAACACACATGATTAACTATTTCTAGGCTGGCCCAGTTTCTTCTTTTATGACCAGATAGTTTTATGTTTCGGTAAATGCGGATTGGAAAGCTGTAAAGGTTCTCCTATTTTGCTGCAGAGCTGATAATAGTAGTAGAATAGGTCACTAAGGCTAGGTTCACACTGCGTTTTCAGCATCCGTTTAACGGATCCGTTTTTTTTAACGTCCAGAAAAATAGGGTCAGCAACGTTTTTTTGTCCGTTTTGGTCCGTCAAAAAAAACGGATCCGTTTTTTTTTAATAATGGAAGTCAATGGTAAAACGGATGCACACAAATGAATCCGTTTTTTGCAATCCGTTTTTCATGCGTTTTTTGCAAAAAACGGATGCGTTAAACGGATGCTGAAAACGCAGTGTGAACCTAGCCTAAGGGTCAAATATAGATCCATATAAGAAGAGATTTCTTTTTTTTTATTTCTTTTAAGTACTACCACAGTGATGTCCTGATTTTTAACCAGGTGCTTTTACTGCCCTCTTTTCCACTGTTCATGATAAGGTCATATAACTTCAAACACCATAGCTGGCTCATGAATCTGTATGATACGGAACTGCTATTACCGGCTGTGGGGATGACACTTTTTCTTCGGGGTTTTCATTCTCTGCTGAATTCTGAATTTCAGTGATGCTTCCAGGTCTTGAGGAGGTTTTATTCTTTTGGCTTCCACCTGAACCGATTCTTCCTTTCTTTGTCCCACTTACCAATACCTGGCTTTTGCTAGCTATTAAATAGTAAATCATATAAAATAATATGTTATATAATGGTAAGCCATATAGAAGATTAGTCCATAATCAATTCCTAATTATTGTCATTTCCTCCTATAAAAGATCAAATTCTTTTTAACATCCTACAATAATTTACATTGTGTCCATTGTTCCCTATTTCCCCACCTGTCTGATTATCCTGCAGCAGCAATGACTGGCTGTCTCCACAAACACCTGTGACTACGAACCATTGGCCATAACGTGACCAATGATAGACTTAAGGCCCTATTCCCCAGGCCGACTGAGAGGAGCAATCGAGCGCTATTACATGCGGCAGCAGCGAGCGGGTGAGTGCGAGAGGGGCCGCGGGGGGATGCCCTGGTGATCACTAGATTGTCCGGGCAGCCCATAGAGGATAGTGCATCCGACCCACGGAGCGGCGGCAGCACATCATTGCTATCTAAGTCGTTTGTTTTTCAACATACTTAAAAGACAAACGACTGCAACGATCAGCCGACATGAACGATGTCGGCTGATCATTGGCTTCTATTCCATGGGACGATTATTGGCCGTAATCGTTCCGTGGAATAGGGCCTTAACAGTACACAGAGGGGGGTGGGGGGGGGGGGGGTGGCTGAGGTTGGCAGGGTAATGAGGTGATGGGACTTAGCACCGCTTCTTCTCACCTTGAAATAAAGTGGAACTAAGACATCGATTATCAATGTAGCGGCAATATTTGTCTGCAACAAATGTGCTGTGTATATGTTTGGATTTAGACTATATATTCACATAAATTACCATTTAAGGCTATGTGCACACATCGTAAGAGACCGGCTGGTCTCTGAAAAGATCAACCGGCCCGCCCGCATCAGAACTCCCCACAGCACACTGTGGTGCGAGCGGCTCCGGCCGCTTCCTCCATAGTGTGCACTGACATGGTTTTCTGCGGCCGCTATTCAATGAATAGTGGCCACAGAAAACTGACATGTCAGTTGTCTGCGGCGGCACGAGAGATTCCTAGGCAGCAATGGACGTATATTTCTGTATAAATCACGGCCATTGTACAACAGCCGTGGTTTTACGAAAATATTCTGTATGTGAACATAGCCTAATACTGTAATAAAACTAAAGAAAAAAAGAACAACGTATTTCAATGGCCCCATTCACACCTCCGTAGTTGTGTACAGGGCTGTAATCCGTTCCACAAAAAAAAGGACAGGCCCTAGTGCGGACTGAAATTCCTCTTCAGGCACACCAATAGAACCCTGTGGGATCCGTATTTTTACAGATCCGATCCGCAAAAATACGGATCCACAATCCGCAAATAGTTAACTAGATTATTATTAACCACACTTTTTCTTTTTTTGCAGATCAGCAAAAATTATTGATGCAATACGGATGGAAATTTGCGGATTGCGGAGTCAAATTGGGTCTATTCACACGTCAGGATATTTTTCACTCAGCAGATCTGAGGCTGCTATTTTTTATTAGCAATCTGCAAATTTCCATCTGTATTGAATCTGTATTTTTTGCTGATCCACAAAAATTAAATAGTGAGGTTAATTATGATCTAGTCACTATTTGCGGAAGCCACAGGGTTCTATTGGTGTGTCTGTGGTGGAATTTCAGTCCGCACTAGGGCCTGTCCTTTTTCTTCTTTGGCAGTATGGATCACAACCCTGTACACAACTACGGAGGTGTGAATGGGGCCACTGAAATACACTGATCCTTTTTTCTGTCCGTAATTGCAGATGTGTGAATAGGGTCTTAGTCCCGCTTCCACCTCTCAGTGATGCTGAATAGGATGAGCATATGAACAGTTTTTAATATGTAAAATATTGTACACTACATATAACAATGAATACAAATATAATATGGTAAGATGTAGAGGACAAAATACTCACAGTGAGAGCTTAAAGGCCTTTCATTCGGCATGAAGCAAAATGCGGGGATTAGTGCTTGACCTTTGCCGGTGGCACCTACAACCTCTTCATCATTATCAAGGATCTGTACCTTGATGAATGCATCTGACTTGGAGGTCTGAACCTTAATGGTTGCAGTGTGGTCTATTGCTGCTTTTATGGCGTACCTTTGTCATACGTGCAGAACAAAGAAATCGTTATGTCAGAATGCGGCTCAAACAGAAGGACTCCTGGCAGACTCTGACAAGAGATTTATGTTACTATAAAGTCGCTTGTTCACTTGCTGGTGGATAAAATTGAGCTGTCGCGTTATAGTCTGTCAGCAGCCTGAAGTTTTGTTTTGTTTTTTAAATGTATAAAAATGACTTTTTAAAAGCCATAGTACAGTATATACAGTTTCTGCTGTCAGTAAAGACTCCGCTTCCAATCGGGGGGAAATCCTCTGTTACATCTGTGTATCGACAAATAAATCGGCAAAAGTCTGACAGATCAATCTCATAGAAACCTAGAAGATTGTTGGCAGAAAAAGACCATTGGGTCCATCTACTCGGCCCTTTTATTGTTTCCCTTCTTATTATCTTAGAATAGATAGAGGTATAAATGAGGCAGGTTACATTCAGTAACTGTAGATTTATCTACCACATCTGTTGGAAGTTTGTTCCAAGCATCTACTACTCTTTCATTAACATTTTCTTGTGTTGTTTCTGACCTTTCCTAACCTCTGATTATGTCCCCTTGCTCTTGTGTTTTTTTTTTTTTTATTAAAAACTCTTCCCTCCTGAATTTAGTCCTATATATAAAGCTTTCAATCATGTCCACCCTTTCCCTTCTTTACTCCAGACTATACAGATTTATATCCTTAGGGTGGGTTCACACATTGCAGATCTGCAGCGGATTTCGCACTGTTAGTTTATAGTGAAATCCGCTGCCAATCCCTTCATTGTCACTTTCAATATGAATACATACTTGCAACGGAATTGTCATCCCTCTGTATGTAAATACTGGCTCCCTTAGCCCCCTGCGGCCCAGTGCATACATTACCGGGTCAGCACTCTGGCTTGCTCGTAGGCTCCCGGCATCTGGACATCCTTCTTAGCCAATCAGTGACTGCGGCGGGGCAGCGCAGTGATTGGCTGAGCGTCCAGACGCCAAAGTCCCTGCAGCAAGCCGGAGCGCGGGACGGTAATGTATGCACTGGGCCGCAGGGGTTTAAGGGGGCTGTCACTTACATACTCACAGAAGGATGACAATTCCGCTGCCAGTATGTAATCCTATTGAAAGTGACAATGAAGGGATCAGCAGCGGAAATGTTACGTGTAAACCCACCCTTAAAGGGTTTTTCCAATTTAAATCTACTTGTCTCCTATCCACAGGGTGTCTGACCTCCGTGCCCCCCAGAGATCTCCAGAAAGGCGCCCCGACTACTGTGCATTATTTTTGCATGTATACTTACCGAAATATTATTTCTTTCTTGTTGGGTATATAATAATCTCTGATTTCTTTCATAGAGAAGGCATTATTTACAGTGTCACGTGAAAGTGATGGTAAAGGATTACAGGCCCCAATGAGTCTCAGTCTCCATTTTCCAGATGCCACAGAAAATTCCCCAGCATGGGCCTCAGCTATGAATGTATACCCCTTCTAAAATATGACATAGATAAAACATGATTACATACGCCAGATCTTGTATTAAATATTCATGAATATTAGTCTAAAAGTATCATGTATAACTCCTCACAAAGGATGCAGTGGCCTCCAGTTTCAATGATTTCTGCGGCATTGTTATGGATACAATTGGGAAGATTGAACAAATCATGGCAACCTGTCAGGTCACCACTTCCATAATTCAATAATAATTCTGAACTAGATTGAAATTAGGCAGTTTAAAAATTCATAAGCAGCTGGAGCCATGCAAAGACAGAAAAAAGCCTAAATACTTACCTAGCCACGTTCCTCTGCTGCAGTTCCTGCTGCAGCTCCATCTGGCCCCCCCTGATCTTTTGTGTTCTTCCTGTTTCTGAGATGAGCGCATAGAGAAGGACCTGCCCGCTTATCCAATCTCTGGTCGAGAATGGACATTGCAGCAGCCTGTGATTGGCTGAGTGGGCAGGTCCTACTACGAGCTCAGAGTCAGGAAGAAGATAGGAGATTAGGGGACAGGAATGAGTTGAATAGGAGCTGTAGTGGGACATTAAAGGGAATCTGTCAGCTGCAATTCACATTTCACACTGCTGACACTATAAGATGCTTTTAATATTGTAAAAAAATTATTTTATCCCCCTGTGTCAAAGAGACTTTCCCCAGCCCCTGCATTACTGCAAGCTACAATGCCACCTCGCTCCCCCTACCATCCCGGACTAATAGACAGCCAGCTGGAAGCTAAGCCCCTAAAAGCAGGGAAAGGGATCTCAATAAACATGTCCAGCAAATCCAAAGATCATTCAGTAGGTCATTTGCATCTAGTTTTTCAGCGTCTGTCTCCTCCATACTTTTTCCCACATGGTTGCCATTTGTCTCTGGTAAACTACTCTCCAAAAAGACCAGCAAAACTGTTTAAAAAAGTGATCTCCTGAGGAGAGAGGTGGTCATTTTAAAGAAACTGGTCACTATGCACAATGTATTGTATGATTCATCTAGTTTGGATGAGGATTTTTTTCTTCTTAAAAAGGTTGGATTTTGGGCATTTCTCACAAGACACCTTGCGTCTCCTCCAAGCCCCTTTTAATTTTGTTGGGTTCATCTGGTTTAGTTGGGCACTTATCAGTGTTTGCTTGGCTGTCACAGAACCAAGTGGTACTGATGGAGGAGTTGCTGATGCACAATGTGTAGGGCCAGACTGGGACTAAAAAGAAGCCCTGGCCCTGTAGGCAACAGTCCTGTAGGTAATTCCCCCTCCCCCATAGGCAACCCCCCCCCCCCCCCCCCCCCGTAGGGAAACCATTTGTAGGTAATACCCTCCCTGTAGGATATCCCCTCCTCCCCATTGTAGTATAGCCCCTTCCCTTCATGTACACATTCCCCTGTAGGTAATGGCACCCTACCCCCAGTCCAACTTGATCCAGGCGATGTGCAGGGAAATACCACATAACCAGGAAACAGACAAGACGAGCCCACAAAGGGGACCGGCCCACCTGGCATTGGCCAGAAATGCCAGGTGGCCAGTTTGGCCCTGACAGTGTGAATGCTGTGAGGACAGCAAAACCATTACACTGCACAGAGCAAGGAATACAGCTGCTATAGAATAATAGCAGGTCTAAACTATGCATGCTCATCATTTCCAGGCAGGAACTACCAGCAGTAATAAAAAAATAATGCTATAATGGTGCATTTTGAATGGGTAGGAGTTGGGGCATTGTTTATTTTTGGTAACTTTATCACTCACCATGTTCTTGGTGTAAATGAACGGTGCTACTCTGTTACACACTCGAGGGATTTCCTCCAATGTGTCATTATTTATTACGTGAAGTGCACAAGCTTGAAGGTTTGTATACATCTTTGGCACTATAAGCATATCTTCAGGAACATGGAAAACTTCCCTAAACGGGTTAGAAAGATTTAATTAAAAATACATAGATATATATAATACGTAAATATGTTAATAATCTAAAAACTTAGAGTATTTCCAACGAGAATAATGCAAGGCCACCACTGTGTCACTACTTCTTCCCTACTCCCCAACAGCAGGATAAAAGAAAAAATTTGGGAATCCACTAAATAAAGCTGGATCCCAGCTGTTACAGTATATGAGCTGTCACTGCCTTTATTAATACGATGCCGCCTCACCAGCATAACTATGCTCAGCCAATTGCGGCTGAGCAGCTAATGACGCGCCAGAGGGGGGGGGGCGGCATAAGGGAGGGCTGGAGCGGTCCGGCCGGCCTCCTGAAGATGGCGTTATTGTCCCAAGATGGCGGCCGGGGTTGACAGTAAGGAGTATAATGCACCACACTTCCGGGGATGGGAGGAACACGGGGAAGGGGGCCATTCACTTAAATAACACACATTACAAAGTTGTACAACTTTGTAATGTGTGCTATTTAGTGAACAAATGTGTAGCACCGCTCTACCCCTTTAAGACTCTGCCCCTGTAAATGTACAATGTTTCTAAATTTGCCAACCTTCCATATGTCCCTTATATTTTACTTAAACTGGAGATGACTGCTCTGTTAATTTGACTACAGAAATGGAAATAGTTAAATTATCTCTGGATAATGAAGGAAGAGTGGGACCACCAGAAGCCAAAGTGGAACAGTGGTTTCCTAATGCCGCTGCCACTTCTTTAATCGATCACTGAGGATCGCAGCAGTTGGAAGGTTGGAATGGACTTTAAAGGGGTACTCCGGCGAAAATCTTTTTCTTCCATATCAACTGGTTTCAGAAAGTTATATAGATTTGTAATTTACTTCTATTTAAAAATCCTAAGAGCAGAGCAGGAGAGGTTTTCTATGGGGATCTGCTACTGCATTGGACAGTTCCTCACATGGACAGAGGTGGCAGCAGAGAGCACTGTGTCAGACTGGAGCGAATACACCACTTCCTGCAGGACATACGCTTTCTGATTTGAAAGAAAAAGATTTTCAGCGGAGTACCCCTTAAAATGGGATTATCCAGCGCTACAAAAACACGGCCACTTTTCCCCCTCTCTTGTCTCGAGGTCAGGTGCGGTTTGCAATTAAGCTCCATTTACTTCAATAGAACTGAGTTTGAAACCCCACCCAATCTGGAGACAAGAGAGGGGGAAAAGTGGCCATGTTTTTGCAGCGCTGGATAACCCCTTTAATGGTATTTTACTAATATGCTATCAATGTCTTTAAAGAAACAAATCCTTAGCAAAATTATCACTCAAACTTTGGTCACACTCTAAAGAACAGAGTACAGCAGCGTCTGCCGGACAATACATCCATTGGCATTAGTGATACGATAACTCATTCTGTTAAAAATAGAAAGACAACTAAACAGAACTTCTCTAACATCTCCAGGCCCTTTATGGGTGGAATAAATCCAGGTTGGAACATCTCCAGGTCCTTTATGGGTGGAATACGTGGTCCCTTTAATCAACCAACAACACGCATTACAATATAATAACCTACCTGAAAACCACAAACCATGAATTTACGGGTTGATCCGGGTAGGTAACGGTATAATCTGTAAAAGCGATTCTGTAGCGGTCATCTGCATAGCATGGATATCTGTGTGAGGCGGCACTGTGTTTAAACAGGTACCTGAAATGTATTGAAATAATGCTGTTAATGTTGCCTATAAAAACCAGGACTATCGTGGACAACATAAAATACAGGAAATACCGTTCCCCGCCCCCATATAACAGTCTGCCATTTACTTTACTCATGTAACGTGCATCTTGTTATGTTCTGTTAGTCGCCCCCCTATCCCTTGTATGCCACTCTGGAATTCTGGGCACTTTATAAATAAATAATAATAAGAAGGACAGTGTCAAACAATGCAGGGAACCTAGGGAAGATTAACTTTACCATAGGCCCCGGGCTGTTTACCAAGCTTGGCCCCACCCACTATAACTATGGCAGCACTAGCATGGTTGTCATAGATACGAGATTTCTTGACCACTGAAAGTATGAGTCTCGGGCTACCACCCAAAAAGATTCCCTTCTCCTATGACCACCTACCGATGTACTATGCATATAGGTAAGTCTGGTTTTGGATGGCATTTGACTGTATCTAAAAACCGTATATACGAGACAATTCAAAACAACCTGAACAGGAGTTATACAGAACGCAACATTTTTCACACCTACTCCACTTACCTCAATAAATGACTACCATATTGTTCAGGATTAAGTTCAACGGCTGCAATAATTTTGTCCAGAATTCCTTTGACAGTGATGTTTTCTTTGGTTCCTAGAATACACAGCACAGCAACTAAATTAAAGGAGAAGTCTGGAGAAAAATATTATTAAAGTATTGTATTGCCCTCCAGAAGCTATACAAATCACCAATATACACTTATTACAGGAAATGCATATGAAGGGCTTTTTTTCTCTGCATTTCCAACTGCATCAAGGCTTCACTTCCTGGATAACATGGTGATGTCACTTCCTGGATAACATGGTGATGTCACTTCCTGGATAACATGGTGATGTCACTTCCTGAATAACACGGTGACGTCACTTCCTGGATAACATGGTGACGTCACTTCCTGAATAACATGGTGACGTCACTTCCTGGATAACATGGTGATGTCACGACCCGACTCCCAGAGCTGTGCGGGCTGTGGCTGCTGGAGAGGATGATGGCAGAGGGATGTTCAGTGTCCCTCCAGTGCCCTGTGTCGCTCATTGTCCTCCTGCCATCATCCTCTCCAGCAGCCACAGCCCGCACAGCTCTGGGATTCGGGTTGTGACATCACCATGTTATCCAGGAAGTGACATCACCATGTTATCCAGGAAGTGACATCACCCTGTTATCCAGGAAGTGAAGCCTTGATGCAGTAGTAAGTGCAGGGAAAAAGCACTTTATGTGCATTTCCTGTAATAAGTGTATATTGGTGATTTGTATAGCTTCTGGGGGGGGGGCAATATAATACTTTAATAAAAATTTTAGCCAGACTTCTCCTTTATGTACAGTACACACTTAGTAGTAAAATAGATTCTTGATCGAACTCTATGATAAACAATGCTCTGTTTCTACCACCCCTATAGACATACATAAAAAGCATGAGGTCCATGACAGAAACAACTGCAGACACATTCTTCCCATGGTCATGGTCTAAGTGGTCTATAGCAGTTGCCTGAGCGGCCTCTATAGTATACGCATCTTTGACTACATTGGAGTAGGCTCCAGAAGTGCTGACCATATCCATACAGTTCTATAAACACAATAAAATAATGTTTTTTTTATCATAAATTCAGATCATACGCATCATTTTTTATCTATGAAAAAGTATAGTTTGCTGTTGTGTTATACTGAGGGACCATTTATACTTTGCTGCTTATATAAAAGTAATAAGGTGTCTGTCCACAGTTTTCTGTCCACAATGTTGGGGACCAGTCCTGACCTTCCTAGAGGTGCCTGTATGTTGGGGACCAGTCCTGACCTTCCTAGAGGTGCCTATATGTTGGGGACCAGTCCTGACCTTCCTAGAGGTGCCTATGAGGTGCCTACATGTTGGGGACCAGTCCTGACCTTCCTGGAGGTGCCTATATGTTGGGGACCAGTCCTGACCTTCCTGGTGGTGCCTATATGTTGGGGACCAGTCCTGACCTTCCTGGAGGTGCCTATGAGGTGCCTACATGTTGGGGACCAGTCCTGACCTTCCTGGAGGTGCCTATATGTTGGGGACCAGTCCTGACCTTCCTGGAGGTGCCTATATGTTGGGGACCAGTCCTGACCTTCCTGGAGGTGCCTATGAATTCCAGTTGTGCTCCTGGATGACAAACTATTTACCATCACATAAGATACACGTTAGCCCATTCCCCCCGCATTCTAAGCTATTCTATTTTTCCATGGTCGCCTCCTAATTGATATTCCCTTTTTATTTTTATTTTTTGTCAAATCTCTTTTTATTGAAAAAATTTTAAAAGCAGAATAAACAATACACGTTTTACACAAATAGGGAGTGAATCCCCATGAATATAATGCAGCAGACCAATGTGCCAACAATATTGTATATACTTCGTCATCTCGGTATGAGGGATGACATCTCAAAGATGATCAAGTGAAATAGGAGGCCCAAAAAGCAAAAAATTAAATGTCATGGCAATAAAACATTTGTAAAAATTCTTATTAAGGGGTATTAAGTGCAGACTGATGGGTGGGTGGGGGGTGGGGGGGGGGGGGGTTATTCTTTTTATTTTTGCACAAAGCTGCAACAAAATGTGAAAAATGTAAAAGGTTTTAGAGAGTTTTTAAATGCATTATATCTATGGCAATAGTGACATCAGAGTTGATGACAGCTTTGACATGACAAGGGTCGACTTGACATAACATACTGTATATCTCTTGCTGCACAAATAGCTATAAATGCTGCCATAGTAATAACGACGGATCTTATAGTGGTTGCCATGGAAGTTCTGACTTCATAAAGTGACAGTGTGACTTTATAACAATGTAGTGGTTGCTATGGCAATGGCTACATAGTAACAGTCACCATAATAACATTGACATAATAATAATTGCCATGGAGTCTATGGAAGGATAATGGTTACCATGTAATGAAATAACATCTCTCCCCTGAATGATAGAACCCTCGTGGTGACAGCGATAACAATCACACTAGCTGCCAGACTTTGTGAGGGCAGACTGCTTTAGAAGCGCTAAAAAAGCAGGAAAGGAGGTGTTCAGAACATCTCCGGCTGCCATGGTAACTGATTGGCACCCTGTGATTGCATTGCTGGGGTGCCGACCGGAGATCTAACAAGTATGCAAAAGAACACTACAGAGACACCATCACATGTCTCGATGTCAGTGAACTAGCCAGACCAGAGGTCAACCAGCGTCCTTTTGCATGCACTTACTAGTCATTGCTCCCACTAGTCAGAAACCTACTCCACACTGATGAGGGGCAAAAACCCCGAAACAGCTGTCTGTGGATGGATACCTTGCTGAGGTGGTTTCCTTGACTGGAGAACGCCTTTGGCCTGGTTGTTCCTTCCCGGAGGGAAGGTCTGGCTAGTTCACTGACGTTGAGACATGTGATGGTGTCTCTGCAGTGTTCTTTTGCATATTTGATTTCCCAGGGGGCAATGTTCTAGAATACACTGACGTTGAGACACGTGATGGTGTCTCTGTGGTGTTTTGGTTGATCTCCCTGAGGTCAATCAGCGTCCTTTTGTATGCACTTACTAGTCATTGCTCCCACTAGCCAGAAACCTACTCCACACTGATGAGGGGCAAAAACCCCGAAACAGCTGTCTGTGGATGGATACCTTGCTGAGGTGGTTTCCTTGACTGGAGAACGCCTTTGGCTTGGTTGTTCCTTCCTGGAGGGAAGGTCTGGCTAGTTCACTGACGTCGAGACATGTGATGGTGTCTCTGCAGTGTTCTTTTGCATATTTGATTTCCCAGGGGGCAATGTTCTAGAATACACTGACGTTGAGACATGTGATGGTGTCTCTGCGGTGTTTTGGTTGATCTCCCTGAGGTCAACCAGCGTCCTTTCGGAGATCTAACAAGGACACACATCTGTCATACAGTCCCTAAATGCTGCAATCGCTATTGATCAAGGCATTTAGGGGGTTAAATTACCATCTGAACTAACTGTAAAACACTGACTCCTGCTGATCTCCTCCTGAATAACATGGACTACAAGTAGTCCTCTCCATTATGTGCATGAGCCCAGTAGTCCTGGATATTCATGAGAAGCAGAAAACTGCACCCACCAGCTGATCCATGCTTTGTATAGGCAGTCAACTATCAATCAGCAGCTGGAGGGTGGGGTGAGGGGTGTGGCAACAATCCTATTCTCCTGCATATTAGGGGAACGGCTGAACAGAATGTAATACACCGATCTGTTCAGCATTTTTATGACTAGTTTATGCTGCCCTCATTTAAGGCAACACAAACCTAGTGACAGATTCCCTTTAAAGAGCACAAAAGTATTCTGCAAATGATTTTTACATTTATATTTATGTTTTTGTTCTAACCCGTATCTAAATGATATTTATATAATTAAATTGCTGTTGCTTGGTAACATAATTTTGTCGGTATATGGTCTCAAGTGAACACCTCCGATTTCTCATCTTTCATTGCTCAGTATTACTTGGCTACTTCTAAGATCTTGTATTTAATTGCTTGACTCCAGCTGTGCCACATCATATTTAGAGCGGATCAGATAGACTGTATATGACAGGGAATAGAGATTTGTATTGCACAGATGAGAGACGCTGCTTGTGATAAACTGACAAGAATAATTCGGGATAATACTGAAAAACTGTGAAATGTACAATAAAGTGACACTTATTGTAGAAATTTGATAAGGATGTCAGTGTAAAGCCGTGGATGTGTAATTAGATGTCACTTTATGCCAAAATCGTTGTACAACATTGAGGAGTCTGGACTAGCTGTAAATGATGGCACTTCTCTAATCCAGACAGGAGTCATGATAGAAACAGCCCCATATAACAGAATCAAATACTGTATGGGAGTATGTGCTGTAAACCTAATGAATGTATCCGGGCGGCATATGATGACTTTAATGCCCTGGTAACTTAGGCTTCTAACCATGCACTTCAAGTTCTGGCCTTGTCCATGTGCCTTGTCCATGTGTGTGATCTGCCATTCATGCTCAATCTTTTTTCTGCAGTTATCTATATGACTTATATACAAGTGGATGAAGTTTATAGGCTGATCTCATCCCACAGGCTGCAGAATCACTGGACACCCGACCTCCTATTAAAGGGGTGTTCGGCTCAAATTACACTTTTAATATGCTCCTGTCCTCGGGGAGAACATAACGAACAGCCTAGTCCTACCTTTCTGCACTCCCCCAGTATCCTCTTACGGTCCTATTACACGGCCCGATAATAACTGTAAACGAACGCTGATCTGGGCCTATTATGCTGCGTTTATATGGAACGATAATTCGCCCGATCGTACGATTACCGATTTCGAAGTAACAATTTTTTTTTTATAACGATCAGCGTTTAGACGGAACGATATATCGTACGAAAAATCGTTTTGCGATCGCTTAAGCCTATCTTGCACATAGGAAAAATCGGTGAACGATCTGCGATTTTAGAACATGTTGTAAGATCAAAATGAACGATTTCTCGCTCGTCGCTGGATCGTGCGCTGCATTTACATGTACGATTATCGCTAGAATTCGATCGGTATCCTGCAAATTCGCACGATAATCGTTCTGTGTAAACGCAGCATTACATGGCTTGACTGTTACCGATGTTACCGATGTCCTTGCAGCCCTTGCTTAAACTGCATACATCACCTAACCATGGTCCAAGGCTCCTCCTGCGCTCTGCTTCTCCCATGTCCCATGCGCTGCAGCTTCAGAGCGGCCTGTCTTAGCTGACAGGCCTCTCAGCCAATCACTGGCCGTGGCGGTCCCAGCCTGTGATTGGCTAGGAGGCCTGTCAGCTAACAAAGGCCGCTCTGAAGCTGGAGCGCGCAGGACAGCAGAGCGCAGGAGGAGCCCTGGACCATGGTTAGGTAATGTATGCACTTTTCAAATTGTCAGCCGGCGGCGGCGCACCGCTATTAGACATAGTGATGCGTGGTCGGTGCCCGACAAACATAGGTCCAAGGTTGTCATCGGCTGATCGTTGTGTTTATTACACAGAACGGTAATCGGCCAGATAGGGCTGATTCGGCCGATTATCGTTCCGTGTAATAGGGCCCTAAGTCATCTTTAGGCCTAGGCTGAACAATCCCTCCTCTACTTCCGAGACTTGTTTCGCGGGTGACAGTCCGCTCAGCCAATTGCTGACTGAGAAAGGACACTGCCGTTAGCCTCAAGACTGTCTCCGAAGTGGAGGCAGAATTTTTCAGCTGGGCCCTGAAGATGACATAGGAGGACAGGGGGGGAGCGCAGAAAGGTAAGAATAGCCTGTTTGTTATGTTCTCCCAAAGGGCAGCAACATATTGAAAGTTTAATTTAAGCAGAATACCCCTTTAACTATGGCTACTATGGGCATAAGTACCAAGGTAGGAGGCAGAGTAACTGTTATGTGATCCAGAACTCAAAAAATACCCTCTCCCCACACGGGTGAAGTGCAGTCAGTAACAACCACTTTGGACGTGAAAGATGGAGAATTACATAGTGGGAAATTAAACAGAGGTCAATGAGAGATCTAGGAGAAAAGGTGAAAACACAGGGGACCATTTATGATGCCAGGCACTGGATACAATTGCTGTTAAAGTTGGTGGCCATGTAGGAGTGTGGCCTTTTTCAGCTCTGCTATAAAAGCCCCTGAGGTCCTTGTGACACCCATGACGGCCAGACTGATTGATCAATAAATGCATTTTCAATATACTGGTCCCCTTGCAGGGGATGGTCTGTCATTCCGTAAAAAAGTCCTGAAATCTTCTAGTTTCTATTCTGGCCACTAGGCCTGAAAACTAGATGAGACTTGCTGTTCTGTACAGATCATTTCTCAGCAGTGTCCTCCTTATCAACACAGACAGGAGAACAGTGAAAGGTGACACCGCAGTATATAGATAAGAGGTACACACAATAAGTGGTAATAACACAGATTCGTCTCACCTGCTGATAGTTCCCCTTTAGGGTGCGTTCACACGTACAGGATCTGCAGCAGATTTGATGGCGCAGATTTGAATCTGCAGCAGATCCACAGCAGATTTGATGGCCCAGAGTTACTTTGCATTGAATCTGCAACTTCAAATCTGCGCCATCAAATCTGCTGCAGATCCTGTACGTGTGAACGCACCATTAATGTCCTTTACAAACATGCATGTTAACCTTGTTATTTATAGTAGCTAAGGGTCCTATTAGACAAATCAATTTTTAACAATTGATGATAAATGATCACAAACTAGATCATTTATCGTTAACCTGAAATCATTCCCCATATGACACAGAACAATAGTTGTTAGGGTGCATTTACACAGAAAAATTGATCTGACTTTTGAAGCCAAAGCCAGGAAAAACTGAGATTTCTCCTTTTTCAAATCCATTCCCGGCTCTGGCTTTAAAAATCTGTCAGTTAAATCTCTCTGTATGAACGCATCATTAGTTATGATTCTTACTACAATTGTTTACTTCATCTGAACAATGCGGAATAAGGCTGGGTTCACACTACGTATATTTGAGGCTGTATGTTTGAGGCTGTATAGCAACCAAAACAAGGAGTGGATTGAAAACACAGAAAGGCTATGTTCACATAATGTTGTAATTGAGTGGATGGCCGTCATTTAATGGCAAATATTTGCTGTTATTTTAAAACAACGGCTGTTATATTGAAATAATGGAAGTTATTTACCGTTATATGGCGGCCATCCACTCAATTTCAACATTGTGTGAACAGATCCTTTCTGGGTTTTCAATCCACTCCTGGTTTTGGTTGCTATGAGGACCTGACATGAGGACCAAATACAGCCTGAAATATACATAGTGTGAACCCAGCCCCCGGGTGGTATTACACGGGCCGAGCAGGGCCCGATAATACCTGTAAACGAGCAGCGATCTAGCAGATCACTGGTTTACTGGGCCTATTACACGGCCCGATAATCGTTAAACAAGGGCTGCAAGGACATCGTTACCGATGTCCTTGCAGCCCTTGCATAACTATATACTGTACATTACCCATCTACGTTCCAGGGCTGATGCTGCAGTCTTCTTCTCCCCGGGTCCCGCGCACTCTAACGTCAGAGAAGCCTGTCGCCACTCTGACGTTACAGCGCGCGGGACCCGGGGAGAAGAAGACCGCAGCAGCAGCCCTGGAATGTGGATGGGTAATGTATATCGTTAGTCGCCGCCCGCATACCGCCATTACACGTAGCGGTGCGCGGTCGGCGCCCGACAAAAATAGGTCAGAACCTATATCAACCATCAGCCGATGATCGTTGTCATCGGCTGATCGTTGTATTTATTACATGGAACGATAATTGGCCGAATCGGTGTAATAGTACCCTTACACTGAATGATCAACAATGATCTACCTGGTTTTCTGCCATTTAAACATCTCCGGTAGAAAAGTCCCCTCCACCAAGCTTGAAGTTTAGTAGATGCAGCTTCTTCGGTAGAAGTCGAGGTTCTATCTTGCCAAGAAGATGGTATTTCTGGCTTTGTGTCTTAAAATCATTAAAAATAATTATGAAGATGAAAAGTTAGGCTGGGTTCACACTGCATTTTTGCAATCCATTTAACGTATACGCTTTATGGAAAAAAACTGATGCAAAAACGGATGCAATTGTGTGTCATCCATTTGGATCCGACTTCAATTATAAAAAAAAAAAAAAAAACCAGTTGAAACGGATGTGTTTTTCTTAACGTACAGAAAATTTGTGTCCACACTACTTTTCAGTACATTAAAAAAAACGCACCGGTTTCAATCCGTTTTTTTTTTTTTTTTTTAATGGAAGTCATTGGAAAACGGATGCGAATGGATGACACACAATTGCATCCGTTTTTGCATCCGTTTTTTTTCCATAAAGCGTATCCGTTAAATAAAAATGAAATAAAAATATTTACGGCAATAGTATTACAGCCTAAGGCTTTGATCGCTCGATGGGATTTTAGCGGGACATGATGGCCGCAAATAACGTCCATGAACATTATTTACAGCCGTCATTATCAATAGATGGACGCCTTTTGCCATCAAATAGCTGCACGTTCCTGTGGGAACATAGCCTAAAAATGTAAAACATTATGTCATGAAGCTGTGTACATTGTGATATTGTTACTCGGTTTTAGGCCTCATATACATATCTGTATTGAAAACAGCGAGCAATACAGCACTCTAAACAGACTTAGGCTATGTTAACACAAGGTACGCACAATTGCTGTTGTTTCGCGCTATTGTGGAGTGTCAAACAGGGGCTGTTGTTGCATAGAAAATTGCATTGAAATAAATGTCAATTATTTCCACAGCCACAGTTCAATACATTGTTTGAACAACGGCCATTGTTTGCATTGATTTCAATGCAACACATTTCGCTATGAAAGGAAGTGCCGTTATTTTAATTGAAAACAATGGCTGTTCTTTTCATAAAATGTACGTAGTGTGAACATAGCCTTGGGCTATGTTCACACGATGTATATTTCCGTTGCCGATTGCAACAACGGCCGTGATTAATACGAAAATATAAGTTACATTGCCATCTACGGAATCCCGGCCGGAGCGTGTACACATAGTATACACTCTGGCTGGGATTTCTAGAGGAGCCGCAAAGAACTGACAGGTACAGTCATATACTCTAAATTGAGAGATTACAAAGTAACAACATACGAGATAAAAAAAATAACACAATAAATTATATTGATCAATATGCAAACTCTTAGTAACAATCCCATACCATAGCGCCATAGGCTAACATGAGCACTGCATTCAGCACCAGTACCGCACAGGACAGGTAAAAGGCCAACCAGCTATTACAACTAACCTAGAAAACGTTCTAAATGATATAGTGTATCTATGGATTGTAGATAATAAAGGATTATTGCAGACTTCCAGTGCACACACTATGACATAATCTCCTCTGCATCTCTCATCCAAGATTATACATTTACAATGAAAGGAACAATCATACGTGTCGCCACGGTTCAGTCCACATATCTTATAGAAAGTCTTAGGATCCTACTATCTGGATTATGAGTCATGTGCTTTGTCTGCGGATGAGCTCAGATACCTTGCATGGAATTAGATTGCGGTGTCAAACAAGCTGAGAAATCCATTGTGAAGACTCTGAAAGCAAAGATCAAGTCGTCTGTAACTTTGTTTGCCATTGCTTCAGTCATGAGGAGCCACAAAGCTGTATGAAATGCCTGAAATAGAAGCAAAGCAAGACTTAACATATAAAAAAAACAAGAGACCGTATTACAAACCCATCTGATTGGAGAAACTCAGCTCTACTGCTGGTATGCATGGTTTACAATTCAACAGCTAATCTGCAAAATAATTAAAGGGGTAATCAGGTGAAAAAAATTCTAATAAAATGGTGTCAGAAAGTTATATGGATTTGTAAATTACTTCTTTTAAAAAATCTAAATCCTTCCAGTGCTTATCAGCTGCCGTATGTCCTACAGGAAGTGGATTATTCTTTCCAGTCTGACACAATGCTCTCTGCTGCCACCTCTGTCCATGTCAGGAACTGTCCAGAGCAGCAACAAAGTTCCATAGAAGCACTGTGTCAGACTGGAAAGAATACACCACTTCCTGCAGGACATGCAGCAGCTCATAAGTACTGGAAGACTTAAAGGGGTTATCCAGCGCTACAAAAACAGGGCCACTTTCTTCTAGAGACAGCCCCACTCTTGTCTCCAGCTTGGGCGGGTTTTTGCTTCTCAGTTCATGTTGCCTCTGAAAGAAAGTGGCCATGTTTTTGTAGCACTGGATAACCCCTTTAAGATTTTTTAAATAGAAGTAATTTACAAATTTGTATCTTTCTGACACCAGTTGATTTAAAAATCCAGAGTACCCCTTTAATAAACATATACCATTGCCTTGTTTCTAATTAAACAGAAAAAAGATCCATGACCCCTAGAGTAAGGACGTCACAGAAGATACAGGGGGAATTTATCATTGTGTATTTGAAGTGATTTTTCACACTGTTTTGCCCGTCATAACATTTTGGGGGACATTTATTAAGTCCGGCGTTTTCTGCGAGGGTACGGAGATTTATGTAGAGGCGGACTGCCTCTACATAAATCCTGTGCGCGCCGGTGTGCGCGGCAAGAAACCGCTCAGAGCTGGAGTAGGTTTTCTGCTTATTTTTTTGATAATCTAATAATGACTCCGAGTCTGCGCCCCCCCGTTCCACCCCCTCCACGCCCCCCTGGGGTACCTGGCGTAAAGTGGCCATATACAAATATTTTATTCGCAAAACGCCCATTTGTGAATAAATTTATTCACATCTGGCCCCTTTCTCCCCAAAAATATGCTTTTTTGGCTTGATACATGTCCCTCTAAGTGTATCTGCGGAAAATGTATAAAAACATCACACATTCTTCATAAATAGCTAACTATTAATAAAACCACCTAAAAGTTTCTGAAAGCGAGTATCTAAGTGTGGTCTGGACTGGAGTGAATTTGCACTAAAAAAAAATGTTGACAATTTGCTTGACTGTCCCAAGCAAGGTCATGCATGGGAGGGGGGCCGAGGACGCATGTAATCTTGCAGCAGATCAGGGACGATTCTTTGACCTCTTGCACTCGAGCATTTGTCTACATTATGGAAGCACAGACAAATATATGAAAGGTACCATGTGTCTCCTTACCTTAACAGCTATTTATCAGTGTCAGCAGTTTGGAACCTGAATAAAGCCCCTATTACACGGGGGATGGGGAGAGCAAGCGAGCGCCAACTTGTCAGGACAGCACCCACTTGCTCCTCGTTCCCCAGCCTGCTGACGGGTGAATACAGACGATAATCGCTTTGTGTAATTTGGCCTTAATATAAAACATGTTTATTTACCTTGAAATGTTCTTCTGTGAATCCCAATTGTCTCTCTCTTATTGTCTGCGGATAGTGTGAGAGGTCCAAGGCTTTTAGTGTCCTAGGCAGTTCATCTTCATTACTAAAGTTATTCATCGCTCTCAGTACAGCTCTTACTATATTCGTAGCCTGATCCATGAACCGATAACTTTCCTGTATGATACAATCATTTACAGTCAATTATTAGAACAACCACAATTTCTTGAATGTCAGATGATGGCAGATGATAGTTACTAGATTACTATAGAAAGACACGATCAGCCAAGGATCAGGCCTTTTCCCTATCCTCAGCTGATTACTGTCACTTTTACACTGGCCGATTATTGGCTATGTTCAGACGCTGTATGAGACCGGCCGTTCCGTGACATGGCTGGGTCACGGAACGGCCGGTCTCAGAAAAGATCGTCATGATTTTTAGTGCCGCTGAGTTCTGATGCAGGCGCATGTGTGGGCGCCCGCATCAGAACTCCCCACTGCACACTATGGAGCGTGCAGTCGAAGGGCCGCAGAAAATTGACTTGTCAGTTTCCGGCTGGAGTGTATACTATGTGTATGTATATATGTACTATGTGTATACACTCCGGCCAGGATTCCCTCAGCTTGCAGCACAATGTAAGTTCCGTACTAATCACGGCCATTACCGCAGAACTTACGTTGTGTTAACATGGCATAAAAGGGGCCTAAAGAGGTACTGCGGGCTATGTGTATTTTCAGTGTACGGCCAGGGAGAGGCCGGATTTAGAAGCCGCCGGTCACTTACCTCCCCGGTTTGAGCGTCGGGTCCCAGATCGCGCCGCCCCGTTATCCCGTCTGGCTGACGCTTCCTGGTCTAAGCTGCGGCTTGAGACGTGATGTCTCAAGGCAGCTCAGCCATTCAGCGGTCGTAGCGGAGTTCCGTCCCAGACTCTGAATGGCTGAGCTGCGTTGAGACGTCACGTCTCAAGCCGAAGCTCAAACCATGAAGCGGCAGCCGGACGAGAGAACGAGGCAGTGTGATCAGGGACCCGACGCTCAAACCGGGGAGGTAAGTGACCGGCGGCTTCTATATCCACCCCCTTCCTGGCGGAACACTTAAAATACACATAGCCCAGAGTACCCCTTTAAGCTGTGACTTTCTGTTGTGTTTGAGGTGATAAGAGGAGGCTGCTGTAAAGTGATCTGTACATCATAATTAATCATGATGCGGGGAGCTCCGAGGTCCACTTGGCAGGACACCCTCTGTGCAACAAGCAGATTGCGGAGATCGTGTGATACCTTCTTAGGTGAGGAACAAACATCCAATGCCAAAAATCGAAGGTAATGGGGTCAGGAAAGGGTTAAACGATCCGAATCTTTATTATGTGCCAAAAGATTTTTTGTGTGATTTGGACTAATTTTAAAAGCTACACCGATCTTTCACGTATGAACCGCTGTAAAGAAAATCTCCGGAGAAAGTATTAAGCATCTGTTCCAGACAGAGCTCATTTCTATGACCTGAAGGTAGTGGCACATGCACTTTAATGGTGGCATTATGCAAATACAGGCACTCTCCTGCGCGGCTCTTAATGGCTGAAGCAGGTCACACAATGGCTCTTTCCAGCTGTTGGGAGGTCAGCAAAAGGAGCCCTCATATGACTTCAATACAAGTAACAAGCTCTCCAAGGTAGAGTTTTTTCTTTTACATTTTTAAAGTTGCAACAAATTATTTCACTTACACATAACCACTACCAAACTGTAGTATATGGATATGTATTTTTTTTTTTATTACTGCTGAGCATCTAAAAAAAAAAAAAAAAAAGTTTAATCACCTTTGCAAAAAAGTTAAAAAAGTAATAGATAAGTATGCTGAAGTATGCCCGAGTCTGATCATTTGGCATTTGAATACTGGTGGCTGAAAAAGTTGGATGCAGCCCATAGACCATAGGTCATATCCATGTTTTCCTGGACTCCCTAGGGTGCATGCAACTTCTTCAGCTACCGGTGGTCAAATGGCAAACAATCAGACTCGGGCATGTCTATTTTATATTTACAGCAGTGGTTCGCTAACTATGAGGTGGGCTTCACCATTGAGACGCCCTCTAGTTGTAAGTGAGGCACAGCTGGTGAGGCAGTTTTCACAGAGGTGATAGGAAGCCGCACAGTTTACTAAAACAAAACATTTTTCTGAATTTAAAAAAAAAAAAAAAAATCTGATGTACAGATATGGTCTATAAACCCATCACAACAAATTTAAAGGGGAACTATCAGCAGGTTAGACAAATCCAGCCTGCTCATAGCTCCCTACTGCACAGGAGACACCAAGGATAAAGTTATGTCTCTTACCTCCTTGGTGCCGATTCCCATGCACTCCCATACTTCATGGTCCGCTAAGAGCGTTGCACAGGGGCACCATTAGGAGTACTGCCCTGCCCCCATTGTGTCAATCTGCCCCCTTGCTAATGATTATCAACAAAGAGGGCCGGATTGGCACTATGGGGGCAGGGCAGTGCTCCTAATGGTGCCCCAGTGCTCCTTACTGGACTGGATCCAGCTTTTCCAGGCACCTGGAGCGGCACGGATATCAAAGGAAGCAGGTGTATAAGCTGACTGCCAAGCAAGCAAATCGATTCGCTTCATTTTTAATGTAAATTTGCTCATCTCTAATTACAAGAATAAAATAAAATTGGCCGTGAAGACTCATTTGGCAATCCTCACGTTTGCCTTAGATGCTTCATACAGTAAAAGAACAATTTTATAAATTTTTTAATAATCCGATTAACTACGTTTTGCCTTTGTTACCCAAATGTACTAGATATTGTAATATGATAAACGCTAATAAAAATATGAAGACAATTCTACACAGTTATTGTTATTATTGTATTAGGAAAATTAGTAGACTGGCCAAAAGCTTAAAAAAAATTAAATGTTGGCATTTTGTAGAATGAAGAAAAATACAATGAGAATATCATAAATCATGTACAGTGACCTAGTAGTTCTTTAGTTTCCATGGGAACATGTACCTTGTCAAGATATGGCATAACAGTTTCCTCATCACCAAAGACAAATGGCACCGTACTACACAGGTGGATATGGTGCCCTAAGGGTGAACTTGCAGTGAAGCGTAGGACATGACGCCTGCAATAAAGACACATAAAAGTATTGGCTAATAAAAAGATTTCAAGAGGAATTTCACACAGAACTTTGGCTATAAATTGCTGCACAAATCTCATAAAGTGGTCGAAAATAAAAGTCCGGAAAAGTAATAAAAGGTAAAAGATCTTAAAAGAGGACTTCAACTTTAACCAACACTAGTGCACAAATTATTCTCTAGTATATAAGTGTAATTCCATTAGGTCACCTCCATGTATTATAGGCAGTTTTTAGTGTTTTTATGTAGTTTTTTTTTTTTTTAAACAGGATTGTATTTAATAGGAATAAAAAGTGTGATTCTGTGGCATTTAAAAACCCATGCTTGCCACATGAAAAGTTTTAGTGACATGTTTGACCAGACTGGGTTGGTACTGCGCACGATCCTCATTCTGATCCAGTTGGGATTGTGCACAGTACCGACCCGGCATGGTCATATTCATGGATGGCAAAACTTCCAGAATCTGGCTGCCCAGGCATGATGGGAATTGTAGTTTTGCAACAGCTGGAGGGCCGAAGGTTCCCCATCCCTAGCGTACAGCAATTCTCAGCTGCTGGAAATGTGTGTTGTTTGGGCAGATTGACGCCACCAAAAAGTGGGCAGAGCATGGCATAAAAGAGGCACAGCCACAGCTGCCCATCAAATGTACTATGGTTCACGCCAATAATAGTTAAAATTTTCCTTATGGAGGGTTCAGGCAGTGTGTCATATATTCTGTGTCTGCCATCCTTGGTAACGTCCCCTTTTTTCAGACGCGTAGTTTATATTATTGCTGATAAATTTTATTATTTGTGCTGTTCTAAATGTATGTCAGCTCTGACAGGGTTCCAAAGGAGAACAAATGTTGGTGTGTCCCTGCGTGGGGCATTTGTGACACAAGATGTTGAGGGCATCTATGTATGCAAATACCAGCAAGATATCTGCACACAGAAGTAGCTGGGGTAGAAAGTCTACATCTTTGTATAGTGCACACCTGAGGGCTATCACTGATACTGATGCCCTTATCTGTAACCACTGACCCCCCCCCCCGTCCCCCCCCCAACAGCTAGATAAGGTGAAGTCCTTTCCGGATCTTTTCGAAAATTCTGCTGGTGCTGTGTTTTGGGTGAAAAATCATCTTTTATACCTCGAACGCTGAACGAAGATGATTTTTTTACCCAAAAGATGGCACCAGCAGAATTCTGGAAAAAATCATCCAGGAAGGACTTCACCCTATCCAAGGAACGGTAGCTTGAAGGGGGGGGGGGGGGGCAGTGGGTACAGATTGGCTTTGAGGCTATGTTTAGACCTTGTAAGAGACCGGCCGTTCTATGACCCAGCCGAGTCACGAAATGGCTGGTCTTGTTAAAGATTCTGCAGTTCTGCAGTTCTGATGCGGGCGCATCCGTGTTGACAATCGGCAACAACGTCTGTTCTTTTACAAAAATATACGTTTTGTGAACATAGCCTAAACTTGCATGGAATTTGAGGGGCAGTGGATTTTTCCCTTTTGTGCCTTTGGATACTGTGTGTAATATATATATTCGGGATGAGCGAATGTACAGTACTAGCGAATTGAAGCGCTCGGCCGTCAGCTTGTCAGCCATCTGCCTTTGAACTTAATACTGCTCCATGCCACTCTGCTCAGGGTGCCTGATGAAGCTGGATCCAGTCCTAGGAAACTGGGAGGAGTGGCATGGAATTCACTTTTCCCGCCTCAATGTCACTAACAGGTTTCACAGTAATACGACCTATCAGAATGCATGTTCTCTTAGGTCTGCATGGTTCTCATGTGGGTGCATTCCTAGTTTAGCCAGAAGGGCTGAGCTGCAATAATCCTATGAGATCAGATACAAAGCTAGGATAAAGGAAGCATTGTAATGGCTGTGGTTCTATGGAACATTCCGTCTTTTATTGTTCCAAGATGATGTAAAAACACAAATAACATAAAAAATTAACAAATGACAGAAAACTACTGATCTCTGATGATGCACATGTTAAAACTCTGCACATTACAGCTAGAAAACTTTATCAGTAATTAATTGCATTGTTATAGGCAACTGTTCACATCAGGCTGGGAAAGGATACGCACCCTGGGGGCAGGCTTATCATGGCAGCTTTGGTCACATAGGTATGGAGTTTTAATATAACTGGTCCATTGAGGAGACTTTTCCAAGAAAACTGCTCTGCTGTTAATATGCCCTTCTGAGATCCAGCGTCCTGCTTCACTGTAAGGACACAGAGTTATGGGAACTGCTCATCTGTAAGTGCTGAGAACAATCTGTATTATTGTACATCCTGGGTAACCCATAGCTGGAGGCCAGTGTTGACCATGCAAGGAAATATGTATACATCCTGCAGGGTGTGTGGCAGCTAGAGGAGGCCATTCACATTACAGGAGGCAGACATCATTTGATTATCATCTTCTTCGAAAAATTTTATAAAAAAACTAAAGTAAAAAAATGCACCATATAAACAATGTACAAAAACAATTAATTGGAGAAACAAAGCGTTTCTAAACCGATGCGGTTTCTTTTTCAAGTGTCATTATCATCCTGAGGGTATGTTCATACTGCGTAAGAGACCAGCCGTTCCGTGACCTGGCCGGAACGATCATCCAGGCTGGTACTGCAGTACTGGCCGGATGATCTTTAGGGTGCGTGCCCGCATCAGAACTCCCCACAGTACACTATGGAGCTCTATAGTCTGAGTCTGTATATGTCTATGGAGGACACAGGGGACAGAGCCTGGTCACATGCTCCTCCATGTCAGCCATTTTATGGACAGAAACAAAACAGAGCAGGGCACCCCAGCCTGGTAAAGGGGGGTCTGATATTAGCTCTGTGAGGTACACAGGGACCTGCTGTCAGCATATACATTGAGTACACTTACTAATACTTTGTACTGACCTATTTTACTATAAAGTGGCCAACCCCTTTAAATATAAGGCCTCCCCTGACCTAGCAATGTTTTTGTTGGGAAGCATGCCCACCGATCAGAACACCAGGGCATGCAGCTGTAATTCCTTTTAGTCCCCTGCCTGCACTGTCCGTTGCAGAGCAGGACATGAAGACCGTCACCTGCCGCCAACACTGATTTTCCCTTCCTCAGCCATCGCTTGTAAATGTGCAGGCAAGGCATCAAGAGGCCTGCCGCCATCCCCACTGTCCCCTACCACCAGATGTAGAGCTGTACACAGTCTGCTGTTATTTTGCCATACTGTACACTGTCCCTGCTGTGCTACACGAGTGTGCTGAGGGGAGCTCCCCCTGGTGGCCAGAAGCTGCCATACCGTACGCTCTGTCCCTGCTGTGCTGTATGAGTGTTCTGTGGTGAGCTCCCAGTACAACACAATAGTAGTGAAGGAAAAAAGTGATTAGCTCACCATATTGCCGCCAACTTCAGGTTATGGAACCCACTGTGCTCCAGTGATAAGGAGCAATATACTCACAGAGTCGGTATGACTTGAATCTTTTTTATTTCTTTTTCTTTAAAGTAAATGCAGCAAAAAGTTATCATGCTCACAGCTGATGTTACTCTCAGACTCGGACGCCCAAATGCGTCCTCCTCGCGGACGTTTCGGAGGATACAAACTCCTCCTTCCTCATGCGCGAGCTCGAGGAAGGAGGAGTTTGTATCCTCCGAAACGTCCGCGAGGAGGACGCATTTGGGCGTCCGAGTCTGAGAGTAACATCAGCTGTGAGCATGATAACTTTTTGCTGCATTTACTTTAAAGAAAAAGAAATAAAAAAGATTCAAGTCATACCGACTCTGTGAGTATATTGCTCCTTATCACTGGAGCACAGTGGGTTCCATAACCTGAAGTTGGCGGCAATATGGTGAGCTAATCACTTTTTTCCTTCACTACTATTGTGTTGTACTGGAAGCTTTTGACCGGACTGGTGGAGTTCGGAAGTGTGGAGGGTGCTCATAAGTATTATAGTGCGTGCTATCTTTTGTCAAATATTCTGTGGTGAGCTCCCCCTGGTGGCTGTAAGCTGCCATACTGTACGCTCTGTCCCTGCTGTGCTGTATGAGTGTGCTGTGGTGAGCTCCCCCTGGTGGCTGTAAGCTGCCATACTTTACGCTCTGTCCCTGCTGTGCTGTATGAGTGTGCTGTGGTGAGCTCCCCCTGGTGGCCATAAGCTGCCATACCGCATGCTGTCCCTGCTGTGCATGCGACATGTGAAAAATCTTCATGGAAAAATAAGACATTCCCTGAAAATAAGACCTATCTTTGGGAGCAAGAAAATATTATTTTCAGGGAAACACGATACTTTATAGTATCAAAAGGATTTCTTGCTTCACATGTAAAGTTACACATAGGGCCCTTTTCCCTTTGGAAGACTGAATTTTTTTAGTACAGATGTATAGCCCAACAAATACTTTTAGCCCATTGAAGCTCATGGTGTCAAGTACCCTTACCAAGCGAATTCCCCCAGCGTGTTAGTGCTGAAAAGCTCACTAATATGTCTGTAGGCCTCAGGTTGTCGACACATAAGTAGTAAGTTCCTCTGTCTCGCTCATCCGCTGTCTAAGAAGCAAAAATAAATAATAAAACAGTAAATGGACTCTACTCAATTATACCTATGTAACTGCACAGAAAGAAGCATAAAAGGTCATATTTTATACATGCAATTCCCGTGTTCCTGCCGCTCGTGACATCCAGCTCCTGAATTAGCCAAGGTCACGCAATCCGTTTTACATATAGTATTTATTCAGTAATGATTTCGCATCATCTGTCATCGATGCAGACAATGAAGGTGCTAAATACAAAGTAATAGCGACATAAGCATTGAGCAACAGTCAAGGGCCTATTCCTTATTAATAATTAATGGCATGGAGTCGTACTGTTGACATAAGAGACAAGGGTCAAAAAGTTTGACAAAGTCTCCGGAGCGGCGCTGTTTTCACTGTCACTTTGTCCTCTCTTCCCGTCCTTCATCACTTCCAATCAATAATTTAAGCTATTTAGTTATTTATAGCCCTTTTTACGCTTTACTATTGTACTCGCTCAACAGATGGAGAAGATGGTTTTCATCTAGGACTTAAGCCTTGTGCCACTTAAATAGCAATAATAACATTTCGCACAGAGATGGCTTATATAAAAAGCGGAATTAATTCTCCGATCCAAACATCTCAGGAGGTGAACTAATCTAATAAAGCAAATTTTTATAATGAGCTTAAAGCCAGGAGAATTAACCAGGAAAGTGGGTTAGAAAGGTCCGTTAAATGAAAGACTAAATATAACCAGGCTAACATGGTGTCCTCAGCTTGTCGGCGTTCTTATTCTAGGATTCAGTAATTGCTTAGCCGTAAAGGACCGCAAGTTATTAAATTGATCCTTAAATTGTAACCTGGAGAATAGTCAAGAGGATAGGTTATTGTTTGTTGTAAAACCTTTCCACTCGTATGTGATCAGGATCAGCTTCCCTACTGTATTCAGTCTAGAAATCCACATACAATGCGGGAATGGGCGAAGCAGGAGAACATACATTGCATTATTACTGACAGCACAGTGTATTTAAGCTGATGAAATTTATCGATATCCCCTTTTGACCCTATAACATACAGTGATTATCAGACAGACAGAAATTGTTTTGTGTAATAGGCCCCATGATCAGACGAAAAAGACGCTTATTTGGCTGATCGCATTTTTTAAGCAGGTTTAAAATTATCGACCGCACATCTCCCCGTGTAATAGGGCATATATGGCCGACGATGATGGCAAGATAATTAAACGGAACTGAGATATCCCCGTCTGAAGCCCGAAGCGCGCGCTGCTGAGATGAGTCCAACGCCCATAGAGAATGATGGCTCCATTCATTCTCTATGGGCGTCGAACTCACGTCAGCAGCGCGCGCGCCGGGCTTCAGACGGGGATATCTCCGTCCCGGGACCGGCTCCAGGTAAGTATCTGGGGCTCTAGCGGGGGTCGGAAAGCCTTCACCCTGGCACGGGGGGGGGGGGGGGGTGTGGGGGGGGGACAGGTTCCCTTTAAGCCATATAATAGGCTCCTTAAAGGGAAACTATCAGCAGTTTAGACAAATCTAACCTGCTGATAGCCCCCTATTGCGCACGGGGCACAGAGGAGGAAGGTATGTCTCTTAACTTCCCCCTCAGCGCTGTTCCCATGTGGTTAGCAGTGTAATCCTCGGTCCGCAGCACTGTTAGGAGCACTGCCCCATCCCTAGAGCACAAGCCAGCCTGCTCCTTCTAAGGGCTCTATTCCACGGGACGATTATCGTTCAAAAAATCATTAGATCGCTTGGATTTTAACAATAATCATTTCGTGTAATAGCAGGCAGCGATTAAATGACCAACAAGAAATCGTTGATCGTTTGATAGGATCTGGACCTATTTTTATCGTTTGATCGTTCGCAAATCGTTCTGTGGAATAAGAAGTCATAGCTGAAACGTACGCAATACCGACGACTAAACGACCGCAAGAACGATCATAAATAACGATCGTCATTCCGTGTAATTGGGTGAACGATTATAGGTCGTTTCTAGAGATGAGTGAACCGGGTTTGGGTTCAAGTCCATCCGAACCCGAACGTTCTGTATTTGATTAGCTGGAGCTGCTGAACTTGGATAAAGCCCTAAGGTTGTCTGGAAAACATGGATACAGCCAATGACTATATCCATGTTTTCCACACAGCCTTAGGGCTTTATCCAACTTCAGCAGCCCCCGCTAATCAAATGCCGATCGTTCGGGTTCGGATGGACTTGAGCATGCTCCAGGTTCCCTCAGCTCTAGTCGTTTCCCGTAGCAGTCGTTTAAGATCGTTTATCGTTAATCATTAGTCGTCAAAAAAATCGCTTGGTGTAATAGTACCCTAACGATCATTAATTAAGTGAGTGGGCCGGATCGGCGCCCCTTCTTGGTGCCCGTGCGCGATAGGGGGCTATCAGCAGATTAGGTTCTTCTAACCTTCTGATAGTTCCCCTTTAAATGAGCATGAATCTACTTTGCTTGGCATCAGTGTGCCTGTGAAATACTACCACAAAGCAATGCATCTGTAACACAGACCTTTACCTTGAAATCTGTTTTCTGACAGGTATACGGATATGTATTTGGCTTGTGGAAGATGTACAATGTCCTGTAAAGAAAGAAAAATAAGTCTGTAATGAGATTTTTCACTTGTGTCTACATAAGTGTCTATCGCAGGGCAGAAAGGGTGGACTGTAGATCGCTTCAGGTTATGTTTTGCCCCCTAAATAATGGTGCTGTTCTTCTGAAAGTTCAGGTTCACACAAACCGGGAGAGATCGACATTTGAATCCGTCTGCCTGGAGAAGGTGAATGCAGCCTGAGGACTGTTTGGAAAGCCTGGATACAGCCATAGGCCATAGGCCACATCCATGTTTTCCAGGCAGTCCTCTGGCTGCATCCACCTTCTCCAGGCAAACGGATTGAAATGTCGATCTCTTCCGGTTTGTGTGAACCCGAACTTGATATTGCTTTTCCTTCTACTAGATAACCCCTTCAAAGTACAAGAACTTGTGTATAGTTGTTTTACAATTTTGCACTAAACCTTTGGCACACTTCATCAAATTTGACACTTTTTTTTTTTTACTAGTAGTACAATATGATATCGTATTTTGTACTGAAAAGCATATTACACCATATACAAATGCTATAGATATAATTGATGGTATTCATAATATAACAAAGGACACAACTGTGTTCACTTTGGCTTCTGATTTCAAATTGTTTAAAGTGTTCCTGCCATTTCAGTGTCGCTTCTCAGAAATCAATAAATATGAATAGTACAAGTGATTTTAAGAAACTGTGTAAAATGTTTTATTAAGCAAAAGAGTTTACTTCTGTACTCAAAAAGCTGTCTTCCTACCTCCCCCTCCTCCTCACTTTAGAAGCAGGATTTCTGTATCCATTATGCTCTATGGAGATGGGAGGGGTTGGGGGGGGGGGTGAGTGAGCACGGAGAGGAGAAAAGGCAGCCCTGCAAAACACTACATTCTGCAAAATTCTCCTATCAAGCTCCTAGATAAGCACTGACCTTTCTGACCTGTGAATCCAGCGTTTTAAGTGCCCAGGTGCCCAGGCAGTCTGCAAACTGCACAGCTGTTTGTCTTCTCTTCCTGCTCACTTACCCCCCTCAGCCCTTCCCCTCTCTATAGGTTATAATGGACACAGCAAACACGTCTTCACTTTACTTCTCAGTAATGAAGACGGCTTTGTCTGATAATACACAGAGAAGAAGTGTGTGTGTGGGGGGGGGGGGGGGGGGGGGAGGTAGGAAAACAGCTTTTTTAGTGCAGAAAGAGTTTTTTTGCCTAATAAAACTTATTACAGAGTTTCTTAAAATCACTATTGATTTCTGCAAATATATCTTAAAGCGACTCTGTACCCACAATTTGACCCCCCCAAACCACTTGTACCTTCGAATAGCTGGTTTTAATCCAAGATCACCAACTGCAGGTGATGCAGTTATTGTGGTTATGCGGTTATTGTCTTAAAAAACAACTTTTAAACTTGCAGCCCTGTGCCCAATGGCCGGGGATTACAATATCTGTGCCCTAACTTTGCACCACCCCTCGTTCCCTCCTCCCCACCCTCTTCATCATTAGAAATGCCCCTAGAACATTTTCTCCTGTCTGAGCATTACACAGGTGTATTAACGATCCAGCCCATGTTAGGTATTTACACAGCTGAGGAAAAGGAGACAATCTGCCTGGAGCATTCCTAATGGTGAGGAGGTCGGGGAGGAGGGACAGAGAGGATGTGCCAGCCTAAGGCATAGACATTCTAAGCCCCAGCCGTTGGGCACAGGGCTGTCAGTTTAAAAGTTTATTTTTTAGGACAATAACTGCATCCCCTGCCAAGCGCACCCCAGGACAGATCTTGGATTATAAGCAGCTATCTGAAGGTTCAAGCGGTTTGGAGGGGTCAGATTGTGGGTACAGGGTCGCTTTAAATGACAGATACACTTTAACTCTGAAAACACAATTAAACATATGAATGTTGCATACAGTAAGTGCTCCTGGGAAAAAATGAAAGATGCTGCTGTTTTTCCACATTCATGCCGACATCTCACTTTATTTTCGGCAATTGTTTAATTAAAGAACTAAGCTCCTTTACAATGCTCTGGAGTCAGAGAACGGAATCAGATAACTAAACTAAAATGAGCAAGGAAAGAATCTCAGAAGAACCTTTACACATTCTGTGTGCGGCTGTACTGATTATATATGTCATCTCAAAAAAAGAAGAAACATGGGCTCCGCCTGCTGGGGATTCCTCTTGGTCCTTCTTTCCTCCAATCTCAATGTTTTCCAATTAAAAAAAAATACAGAAAAGATGACAAAGAAGGGATTGGTTACAATGTGATAAGTCGGGGCAGATTCTTCCTACTGTCCATCATTCTTTTGTCTAACTTCTCCCTGCCTCTGGCCTTTTATATTAACTATCACTGCTGACTACATGAGTAACTTACTGGAAGCACCGGCCAAAGTCAGAAAACTCCATCCAGGTTTGCATTGTGACTTGCTTTATTTCCACCGCTGTGTCAGCATTCTCAGTGATGTTGGGTGCTTGACCAGATTCTTCTGTTGTTTGACCATCACCGGTTACAACATCATTGAAACCATCTAGGACAGAGATAACAATAATGTGCATGCCATACTGCAATAGTGTTTGCTTTCTTTAATTAAATTAACTGGTGTGAAAAAGTTATACAGATTTGAAAATTACTTCTATTTAAAAAAACAAAATCCACAGTCTTCCAATACTTATCAGCAGCTGTATGTCCTGCAGGAAGTGGTGTATTCTTTCTAGTCTTACACGGTGCTCTCTGCTGCCATCTCTGGTTATGTCAGGAACTGTCCAGAGCAGAAGAAGTTTTCTCAGGGGATTAGCTACTGCTCTGGAGAGTTCCTGACATGGACAGAGGTGGCAGCAGAGAGCACTGTGTCAGGACATACAGCAGCTGATAAGTTCTGGAAAGCTTGAATTTTTATTTTATTAGATCTGCACTACAATGTAATATGGCTGTAAGTTGATCAGGCTCAGCCTAATAATGTCTTTACACAGAAGCTAAAGCCAGGAATAGATTTCAAAAGAGGAGAAATCTCAGTCTTTCCTTAAAGGAGAACGTCCACACACACACCCCCCGCCCGTGCTGGGGTGACAGGCTCCCGACCCGGACAGAGATATCCCAGTCAGAGCCGGCGCGCGTGCTGTGGGGAGAGGTCCGGCATCCATAGAGAATGAATAGAGCCGTGCACGCGCTGCAGAGATGAGTGCGGCTCCATTCATTCTCTATGGACGCCGGACGTCTCCCCACAGCGCGTGCTCCGGCTTCAGACCAGGATATCACCATCCCGGGACCGGCTCCGGGAGCGGGACTCGGCCAGATGAGGTCTGAATAAGGGGATCCAGCACGGGGGGTGACAGGTCCTCTTTAATAACCTGTTCTCTGTTTATAGTCTGTTCCTAGGTTTGGTTTAAAAAATCTGTCAAATAAATCTGTCTGTGTAAACGCACCATAAGGCTGAGTCTGATCAGCTTCCGTAGCTATGACACAGTAGGCCCGAGGGGGACCTCCAGTTGTCATACCAATCACCCATTGCTTCGCACAGCCCCAATGGTAAATAGGGCGAATTCTACCTCTGTTCTGCCCTATAGATGCTGGGATCGCACTGATTGCAGAACCTATAGGGTTAAATGCTGCGATTCAGGCTCGGCCCGGGTCTCCGCAGTTGTTGCGGGTACCAGGTTATTACTGACAGCAAATGAGCAGAGATGAGTCCATTGCCCATAGGAAATCACTGGAGCATTGATTTCCTATGGGCATTATCTGCTCATTTGCATAATGTGCGCACAGAGGGGTGGAGGCAATTTCCTGTCAGTATTTCCGTCAGTCTATTTTCAACCATAAACCAGAAGTGGGTTGAAAAAACTGAAACTGGGCAAATCTTTCCATTATGGTTTTGCCCTGTCAGTTCCACTCCTGGTTTTGTTTGAAAAAAATACAATCAGTATCCTCCTCCACTCCAAGGCGGGTAAAACAGGCGCAGGTCCAAGGGGTGATAGAAAATATCAAAAAATTTATTGCCAGCAACACAAGGCGTTCTGAGACCGGACCGGTCTCTTTATTAATTGTAATTGTTTGAAAAAAGACTGATGGAAATACTATGTGTGAACATAGCCTAAATATGGCCCAATAACTAATAAGGAATTATTTACATGTTCCATAAATTTATCTGTAATTTAGGACACGTTGCTTTCTATCAGGCTATTCACACTGTCCGTAGTTTTATGGATCCGCAATCTGTGCCACACAAAACAATAGGATTCCCCCATAGAAGTCTATGGGAGCGTTCATAATTTTTGAGGATCCGTAATTTTAAAGAAAGAAACGTCTGTAACATCTACAAAAAATACAGATCACCTTAATTTAACTATCACCTTCCCATTTTTGTGGATCCGCAAAAAATACGGATTGCGGATGCACTATGGACAATCTTGCTGATTGCGGACATAATATACAGTCCTGAAAAACTACGGCTAGGCCTAAGACTAAGTTCACACTGTGTTTTTGCATCTGCTTCAATGTATGAAATATGGTGCATTTTTCACCATATTTCCGCTTTGAAGGTTAATGTCAATTTTCCAGAGTGGGTGGAGACTCGCTGCTAAGATGTCTCCTGTACATTGCGCACACAGAAATGAGGACAACCTGTAGAAGCAGAAACAGCATAGAGGAAATTATGGAGCAGCATTGAACAGTGTAGGTAGTGTTTCAAGTCCTGGGGTGAGATCTAATACTAACTATAGGCAGTGGCGTGGCTACCATAGAGGCAGGGTAGGAGGCTGCTATGGGGCCTGTGCAGGAGGGGGGCCCAGGGGAGAAGGTAAGAGCCATAATGTGACCTTCTGCTTAACCCCTTATGTACTGCAGTGTGTAAGTGACCCAATGTTTTCTTACAGGCTGCAACTCAAAAAAGGGTTAACGAGCAGAAGACAAAGAGATCTCTGCTTGACTGCTCTGATAACCCCTGACCTCTGTTCTTGCTGCTGCCCCAATTAAGTAGGAAAATGTGCAGAGCTCCTTGAAGAGGTCAGGGGTTATCAGTGCCCCAGCAGTAAATCAGATATCTCCTTATCTTCTGAACTTTGGGTCACTTACACACTGCAGTACATAAGGGGTTAAGCAGAAAAAGTAGTCTGCACCTATGTATTTAACCATAAGGGCTCCTAATGGGTCCTTATAGTTAAATACAGTGGACTGACAGAGCAAGCAGCCATTGGCTCTCTGCTCTGCCAGTTACTCTTGTGGCTGCAGGCAGGATTCTGCCACTGCAAGAGATTTTATTTTATTTTTACAGAGTTTGTGTATATATATGCAGTGCTTTGCTATGGGGCCCCCGTGAATCCTAGCTACGTCCCTGACTATAGACTACAGATGTGTCAGCTATATCTGTGTCTCTCTCCACCAACTCACTTCTAGTCTTTCCCCTGCACTCTCCCTAGACTATGGGCAGCATGTAACCTTAACCCTTAGTGAGCTGACAGTTCTTATGATTTATTTTGCAGTAAAAGTTTAAATATAGATTGTTATAGTTCTACTGTATATAAGTTCATTTACCTGTAAGGTTCTCTTGAAGCGATGGGCTTACCTGCTGGCAATAAAAAAAAATGTAAAACAATTTTTTTTAAAGCAACAATTTAGCAAGCAATTATTTTTTCATAGCATATACATGTCAAAAAGTCCTAAAGGTTCTTGCTTTCCATTAAAATTAGCCCTGAATTCACTACATCTGCCTTGTGACGGGAGCACTGTGAGGGTGTGGGCGCTGTGTAGGTAATACACCGGCATTTATCTGGACAAACTGTGACAATCTCTGGGCACCATGAGGCTATGTTACCACTAGGTAAAAATGATGGACGTTTTTCTTGGACAGCTGTCATTTCACAGAAAATATTGGCCGTTTTCTTTAAAGCGACTCCGTACCCACAATCTGACCCCCAAACCGCTTGTACCTTCATTTAATCCAATATCTGTCCTGGGGTCCACTAGGCAGGTGATGCAGTTATTGTCATAAAGTCAACTTTTAATCCGGCAGCACTGTGTCTAACGGCCGGGGCTTACATTAGTATTTGCATTAGGCTGGCACCACCTCTCTGTCCTCATCATTAGGAATACTCCAGGCAGATTGCCTCCTATTCCCCACCTGTGGCAGCCCGGCACATGGGCTGGATCGTTAATACACCTGTGCAAAGCTCAAACAGCAGTAAATGTTCCTGGATCATTCCTAATGATAAGGAGGGCGGGAAGGAAGGACATAGAGGTGGTGCCAGCCTAATGCATATACAAATGTAAGCCCCGGCCGTTAGACACAGCGCTGCCGGATTAAAAGTTGATTTTATGACAATAACTGCATCCCCTGCCGAACGGACCCCAGGACAGATCTTGGATTAAAAGCAGCTATCCGAAGGTACAAGTGGTTTGGGGGGGACAGATTGTGGGTACGGAGTCGCTTTAAACAACATTCTATCCTGCATCAAAGGGTATGCTTCTGACATGTGGAAATGCAGGAAATGAGCAACGGGAAGCAGGAGAAAGTAGACAGAATTGTCTACAGATTACTGTAATGAAGGGCACCAGAAGGATTTTTTTATTATATAAAAACATAGGGGGACTATAAAAAATGTACTGAATTACCATTATTTTATATATGCCTATATAGCTTAAAAAAAAAAAAAACAACAACAAATTTTACATAGCATTTCCTTGACATGACAAGGGTTTGTCCTGGAAAAAATGTATATAGCCATGCGGCCGGGGATGTGGGGGACATGTTAGTAATGTACACTCACCGGCCACTTTTTTAGGTACACCTGTCCAACTGCACGTTACCACTTAATTTCTAATCAGCCAATCACATGGCGGCAACTCAGTGCATTTAGGCATGTAGACATGGTCAAGACAATCTCCTGCAGTTCAAACCGAGCATCAGTATGGGGAAGAAAGGTGATTTGAGTGCCTTTGAACGTGGCATGGTTGTTGGTGCCAGAAGGGCTGGTCTGAGTATTTCAGAAACTGCTGATCTACTGGGATTTTCACGCACAACCATCTCTAGGGTTTAAAGAGAATGGTCCGAAAAAGAAAAAACATCCAGTGAGCGGCGGCAGTTCTGTGGGCGGAAATGCCTTGTTGATGCCAGAGGTCAGAGGAGAATGGGCAGACTGGTTCGAGCTGATAGAAAGGCAACAGTGACTCAAATAGCCAACCGTTACAACCAAGGTAGGCAGAAGAGCATCTCTGAACGCACAGTACGGCCAACTTTGAGGCAGATGGGCTACAGCAGCAGAAGACCACACCGGGTGCCACTCCGCTCAGCTAAGAACAGGAAACTGAGGCTACAATTTGCACAAGCTCATCGAAATTGGACAGTAGAAGATTGGAAAAACGTTGCCTGGTCTGATGAGTCTCGATTTCTGCTGCGACATTCGGATGGTAGGGTCAGAATTTGGCGTCAACAACATGAAAGCATGGATCCATCCTGCCTTGTATCAACGGTTCAGGCTGGTGGTGGTGGTGTCATGGTGTGGGGAATATTTTCTTGGCACTCTTTGGGCCCCTTGGTACCAATTGAGCATTGTTGCAACGCCACAGCCTACCTGAGTATTGTTGCTGACCATGTCCATCCCTTTATGACCACAATGTACCCAACATCTGATGGCTACTTTCAGCAGGATAATGCGCCATGTCATAAAGCTAGAATCATCTCAGACTGGTTTTTTGAACATGACAATGAGGTCACTGTACTCAAGTGGCCTCCACAGTCACCAGATCTCAATCCAATAGAGCATCTTTGGGATGTGGTGGAACGGGAGATTCGCATCATGGATGTGCAGCCGACAAATCTGCGGCAACTGTGTGATGTCATCATGTCAATATGGACCAAAATCTCTGAGGAAGCTTCCAGCACCTTGTTGTATCTATGCCACGAAGAATTGAGGCAGTTCTGAAGGCAAAAGGGGGTCTAACCCGTTACTAGCATGGTGTACCTAATAAAGTGGCCGGTGAGTGTATACTTACTTGTCCCACTCCCTCGTTGCTGCAGTTTCCCATGCTGCCCGCACTGCACTGCTGTCAGTGTTATTGACAATAATTTACAGTTCTGGTGGGAGTGGTCATTTCCAGTTGGAGTGGCACGTCATTGGATGTTTTCAAAACACTGGCAGTGGCGCAGAGCAGGCAGACTGTGAAACGGCAGCGGGGAAGCAGTACAGGTAAGTATTAGATTTGAGCTGAGGAAACTGCAGCCTATGACTGTATCCATGTTTTTCAGGACTCCCTAGGGCTGTATCCAAGCTTAGCAGCCACTGCTAATCAAATGCCGCACGGTCAGGATCAAACGAAACCTGTGTGTGCTTAACTCTAGTAAGTATACATTAGTGACAAGTCCCCCGCAACAACGGTAGCATGGCTAAGTATAAACATTTCCGGGACAACCCCTTCAAGTATTTTCAAAAAACAAGAAAATGCACTTTCAGAGCTTGTAGTGATAACATTTGTTCACATAAGGAGAAGCAACGCACACTACATTCACACACCGTCCACGCGACGTTTTTATTGGACGGACACCATTTCTTGGCAAATAATGGCCACTGTTTTATAACAACGACCATTGTTTTAAATTATCGGCCATTATCTGCCATGAAATGATGTCTTAGTAATAATTGTGAGTAGGGCACCACCCAATGTAGGGTATATAGGGTGCTATAATGCTAAATAGTCAGAATATATAGAACAAAGAGAAAGAAAAGCCCTATAATAGCACACCTGTATAATGTCACTATAATATTGTTATCACTATAATATTATTTTTTCAGTTTTTTTTCATTTTTTCATACACATATGCTATAGCCATAAATATATCACTGGATAATCATTTTCTTTACTTTACAGATACATAAGTTAGTCATTAATAAAACAAATAGATTAGTAAAATTTGGCTATTGGATTTTAGTATTGTATGGGTATTAGCAATATAGATCACATGTAGATTTAGACCACACCAATATGGCCGTCACTTACATTCTGCGCATGCGTTGAGAGCTAGATAGTTGTATCATGCATTATACATACTTACTCCATCAAAATGGCGGTTACCATGTCGTATGCGCACGCGCGGCTTTTGTTATGGCATACATTCCTAAACACAGAGACCGGCGCCACAGGTGCGCATGCGCGCGATTCGCAGAAATGCTATAAAGCTCTAAGTTTATTTGACGTAATGTGGGAATGTAGCGATTATCTATTGCCGCCGCATCACTTATACAACGATTAGTTATTTATAGCTATTTCAATTATTGCGGAATAACATCTTAATGCGCATGCGCAATATGTCACTTCCGGGTTAGAAGGCACTTCCGGTTAGCGCGGCCACGGCGGGATGCTGGTAACAGGTGGCGTGTGCTGTAAGTAATTCTTTACATATAAAATACTGTATAGAGCACAGTATCTTTGTCCCTGACGAAGTCGCACTGTGCGAAGCAACGCGTTGGGCGTGTTCAAGCCATCTGTCCGGTGATAGTCCTTGGTGCAGGTTGTATATTCTAGCGCTTTGGTGTTTAACATTTTCATGCACTGGGGCATTTTGTGCAAATAGGAAGACGGAGCTGTCTATTATGTATATCTAACGCCACTACATGTATTCTCCTATACCTATATGCACAAGTTTTTTATTTGTTTCCCCCATTTAGGGAAACAGGCAGTACACCACTGTCGGCTTTGGACAGAGGCTATAGTTCAGCTTATTTTGATCTGTACTATGAGTGTATGTTTTTAAATGTTTTTATATTTTTCTGTGCTTCAATAAAATGAATTATTTTTGTGACATTATACAGGTGTGCTATTATATAGCTTTTCTTTCTCTTCATGAAATGATGTCTGTCCAATAACAATGGCCGTTTTTTTGTGGTGTGTGAACATAGCCTTATGATGCAGATTTGTATTTTGCAAAATATTTCGGTCTTGCCAGTATTGTCAGATAACAATACATTTTTTTATTGTTACGGGGCATTTTATAAGTGAGAACTCATAGAACTAACAATGATGAATTACGCATCCATGAGAAACTGTGGATCCTACGTCAATTTAGTAATTTAATGAACTTAATGAAACTCAATGGCAAACTACAAATCCTCCCAGCTCGCCTGCTAGCGTTTCATAAGCTTTTTTTTTTTTTTTTTTTATTAATTATCAAAATATCTAGCCTACAGTGATGTAAAGGAAAAGAACAATTTTGGGGATGGCGTCTTTGGCTCTCATGTTTAATTAATATGTGACACAATGAAGTGTCAGGAGCAGCTTGTCATTTACAAAACAAAGTGTCACCCCGTATGACTCACACATTGGATACGGCACATGAGTCACCGCTAATTCCATCCCGCACTAAGACTCAAAGTACATATTTGCATTTAAAATATTAAAAATGATATTCATATAGGGAAACACAGAACTAATATCCGGTAAGTAATGCTAAGGATGTCTGACTCAAGGTTGTAGTGTCTGTTCCGGAGTAGATATTATGCACGTCTGATGGGGAGATGGCTGTCGGGACAGATTATACCTAGGATGGGAAGGAGCATATATTAGGAGAGACTAGCATATTATCTGCCTTGACTGATTGCCTTGTATTCCAAATAATCTGCCATTTCTTATAAGTGTACCGCCAGTGACGGTCCTCTTAGATTCTCTTGCACAGTACCTTTGGAGGCTTTTCCTTTTAAAGCTTGACAACAGGAAGATATCAGATAAGGCAGAGTTGCCGCCTGGTCCTGGTCCCAGTTTCTGCTTGTCCATATTACACTTGCTACCCTTCACCACCCTACCTACTTCTGGGGTCAAAATCACAGTTAGGCTAGGTTTACACTGGGTTTTTGCAATCCATTTTTTCATTTGTTTTTTTGCAAAAAACTGTTGGACACAATGTTCTTCGTCTGCATTTGAGGGGGATTTGTGGCTCCAGGGCTGCCCTTATGGTAAGAACCAATGCTGTCACTTATAATTCCGATTAAAGTGTCCCTGTCGTTACAGCTTTCAAACGCTAAATCAGCAGTAGATGTGATATCAAGGAAGTTTTTCAATTTACATTAATTTTTTTTTTTTTTTTAGTACAGCCAGTACAGAGAGTCACGGCTCAATGTATCTGTCAATCACATGACTGCCCTCTCTGTGAGCGCAGGTGACCTGGGAAACATGGGACTTCCTGTTTTTAGACTCTAAATATCATAATTATTTAAGTCATTGTGCTTCTGCATGAACATCACAGGCCTAATTCCATTTTCATGCAGGACAATGCTCCAGATCATTGAGGCCACATCATTAGGCTATGTTCACACTACGTAAGTTCCACAACGCCCATGATTTCTGCGGTACTTACGTAGTGCTGCAGGCTGAGGGAATCCCAGCCGGAGTGTATCCCTAGCGGCGCCGTTCACACAATGGAGCGAGCAGCTCCGGCCGCACGCTCCATTGTGTGCTGTGGGGAGTTCTGATGCGCCCGCACGCTGATACGCCAACATCAGAACTCAGTGGCGCTAGAGATCATCTGGCCAATACTGCAGTACCAACCAGGATGATCTTTTCTGAGACCGGCCGTTCTGTGACACGGAAAGGTCACAAAACTGCTGGTCTCATACTACGTATGACCATAGCCTTAGGCCAGGTTCACACTACATAAGACACAAAGCGGACGGTGTCAGTGAAGTTTATCGAAGACAGTACTGCAGTACCAGACGGATAATTTTCAATTCTATTAAATTGGCATGTGGGCGCATCCGTGTGCCGCACTCTCCATTGTGTGACCTGTCAGGCTTGTGCGTCCACTATTCAATGAATAGCGGCCGCACAAATCTGATATGTCAGTTTTTCGTGCGGCCGCTAGGAATCCCGGCCCAAGCTTATACTATGTGTATACACTCCAGCCGGGATTCCCTCTGACTACAATACAATGTAAGTTGCTAACTGGCAACAACGGCCGTGATTAATACAAAACTTATGTTGTGTGAACATAGCCTTAGAGAACGGCTGCTGGAGACTAGGGGCCCACTCATGGCATGGTCAGCACTTTCTCCAGACCTGAATCCCATAGAAAACCTATAGGAGCAGTTGCTGTGTAGAGGTTCTTGAATCTGAATCCTGGAGGCCGCCTTTAGAGCGGGATGCCATGCCTCAGTAGACAATAAGGCGACTTGTGAACAGCACGAGACATCATTGTCAAGCTGTAATTGATGCTCAAGGGCACATGAGAAGTTATAGAGACAGTGACATGTTGTTGGGGTATACCCACCACTGGTATTGGCTTCTGTTTCAATAAGATTATTTAAGATGATTAAATCACCATTGCTGCTTCTACTTTTATGACATAATAGCTCTGGAGCGGGAACTTATGAGATACATTTCAGCTGCAAGTCAAATATCCTTAACTTTTTGTGAGTAGTGTACATACCGATTTTCTAACACTCCAAAGACTTACAGTACTTGGCAGGTCAGCAAGAACTATTCAATTGGCATTTTAGCACCAGTATCAGCCAAGTATATGGAAGGGGACTGTTATCTCGGCATCTGCTTTCAGATTCACAATATTTCTCGTTTCGAAGATTCTTCTTACCTGAGGTTCATTTCCAGCATTTGATCCCACATTTTCCCTGATATCTGTATAGCTTTTCTGGGACACCTCTTCAGCCTCATCGATAGATGCTAAGCTTGATGTCACAAGAGAACTTCTTCTGGAAGTAGTAGTTACAATTTGTCTAGACAATACAATACAGTAAATTATACTTTTGCATGTGTTACAGTATGCAGAAGAAGCTTATATACACTTTATGGTGACATAGGCTATGTTCACATTAGCGTTCGTCCTTCCGGCACCATTCCGTCATCCTTTTCTGTTTTAGAGAAAGCGAAACGGAAATTGTCGGATCCATTATAATCCTCATAGGTTTCAATGATATTTTAGTGTGCTCCATTTGACCAAATCGTGCTCCGTTAGCATGCAATCCGTTCAAGTTCCGTTTTTCTGAACGGACGAAAAAATTGTGTTTGCAGTATTTTTTTTTTTCCATTTTAAAAAACGGAACTTAAACGGATCGATGCAATCCGTTTTTATTTATAATGGTAGTCAATGGTGACGGATCGAAACGGAAGGTTAATCTGTGTTGCGTCCAGTGTTCAAGTTTTCGTCCCATTCCGTTTTCTAGTTGGAGCATGCGCAGAAGGGAAGAGAAGACAGGAAGTTCTTCTTGGAAGGAAGGGGAGGAGCTGAAAAAAAAAACTGTGAAAAACGCACACGAACGGAATTACAAACAGATGACAATGGAAGCAAACGTATGACAACGGAAGCAAATGGATGGCAAACGGATACACTAACATTTTTGGCTATCCGTTTTCATCCGTTGACATCCGTTAGCAAATCCGTCTTTAGCTATCTGTTTACAAAAAATGAACGGATCCGTCAGTTTCATGTAAAAACGTTAGTGTGGCCGAGCCCATAGAAAGCTATATATTCTGACCAATCTCGGAGCAGCACCTTCTCCTCTGCTGCTGTCCTGTGATTGACCAGAGAAGTAAGGGTTCCTATTAGGCGTGCTGATTGCCGCCTGATCAATAATGTAAATGAGCGTCGATCTGCTAGATTACTGAGCCTATTACATGACTTGGTGATCATTTAGTTATACATTACCTCTCCACGTTCCCGGTCCTCTCCTGCCCTCTGCTGCGGCCAGTGATTGGCTGATCGGCCTGTCAGCTCACACAGGCCGTTCCGAAGCTGCAGCCGGCACCGGGAAGGACGCAAAGAACAGGAGAAGACCGGGAGCGTGGAAAGGTAATGTATAACAGTTTATTCAATTGTTAGCTGATCGTTGTCTCGTGGTCCCGATAATCGCTTTGTGTAATAGGGCCCTAAGAAATAAGTAGTCTAGGAGTGACTGCTGCTGGGAAACATCCGAGCTTTGGTCTGATCCACTGAAAAGGAGAGAATGAGAAATAGCTGTGCACCATGGAGGGGGCTCTCAGGGGCTCAATAACGGTAGCGGGACCCTGAAAATCATCACTTGTCACCAACAGGTTAATGTAACAAAACCAACAAACGTAAAGAAACATTACAAAAGCAACCCTGGGTTAAACAGTGATTTGTGGATGATGATGACAAAGTATACAAGATGAAGATGCCCAAAGCTTTATGGGTGGTCAGAGATATGAAGCCATGTTTTTACCTTTCAGGCACAGTGTAAGCCATCTGGTGAAGGTAGAGAGGCTCAGCTTGCACTTACACAGTCCTGGCTCTTTTCTCTACATAGCACAAGCTTACAGCTGGGCTGCATAGGCTTCCGTAGCCGGCAGACTGGGACCAGGGCCATGTTAGGATTAGAATCCTGTGATGTTCTCGCCAAAGGACTACATTGTGAGTCCTTCCCCCTGTAGATCGCTAGTGAACACAGCATTTAAAGGGTTAAACTGCTAGCACCGGACTGCACTCCAGTGACGGCCATCGAGGCAGGGGTTTGGCCGTGTATGACAGCTGAACTCCTGCATTGTATGGCAATGAGCACCCACTCATGGCAGATATATCCGTCATTGGCAGATGGGAAAAAAACAGAAAAAACGCAAGGCAGAGCGCCTCATAGCATGACACTGTATGAATGGATGGCAATCATGCAACGTATATAGGTATAGGCTCACCTGGTGTGGTTGTGAAAAGTCACAACCACTATAAAGCGCATTCAAGGTAGCAAGATAGAGGCTGGTCGCAGCTGAGGACTCTCCACCGCAGACTCAAGGTGTGCGTAATCAATGGCAAAAAATCCAAAAATAGAAAAACGGAGAAATTGTCCTCGCGCAGACTAGGCGCATGCGCATTCTGATCCTACGTATCTAGGCAACCAGAAACGCCAAAAACGCGTTTCTGGTTGCCTAGATACGTAGGATCAGAATGCGCATGCGCCCAGGTCCTTGACGGACACAGAGCCCGTGAGGGAGCGCGTGGTGAGTGTACGGGATTTATTTCTATTTTTATTCTTTTATTTATTTATTTATGTTATGCGATATGTCAGAATCATACCATATGATGTACTGTTGGGTTGTGTGATTGTAGTGCTACCCGGTATACTACAGATTATGTCTAGACTTCCGTTACGGCCCGCATGTGGGCATGTCCAATATATGTATGAGGGTATATATGGACTGGACCTGTGTATTGTTTGTTATCATCCTAGAGGTTTGATAAAGAGAGCATAAGACTCTCGAAACGCGTTACCTATGGATTCGTATGTATTAATAAACTAGAGATTTTACACTTAGTCTGCGCGAGGACAATTTCTCCGTTTTTCTATTTTTGGATTTTTTGCCATATCCGTCATTGGGCATTGAAGGAATAAAAGAACAACTGTTGTCTACTGCAACCAATGACAGTGCAGCTTTATAGTTTACTGAGATGAGTTGGCTCGGCATGTGATTGTATGGGCAGTAAAGAATCTCCCTTCTGGTGTAATAACATGTAAAAAGAACATAAAGTGAGATAACATGGAAACACAGGTGATGCGTTACCCTTCAGATGGTACGGAGAGTGGACTTAGTCGAAAGTTCAGAAATGGTGTGGTGATCTCCACAAACTGATCAGGTTTCTTCATAGCAGCTTCTGCAATTAAACATTTCACAAAGGAAGAAGAGCAAACGTTAGGCTGTTTTTACACTTTTATGAAGAGTAGACAGTTTGAAGTTATACTATTGAAGTCAAAGAGGCACTGTCACCCAGAAAAAACTTGACATTTTAGGGAGATATTTCAAAGTTTTGATCAGTCGGGGTCTGAGTGTTCACACCCTGACTGACCGTAAGAATGAGCCGGAAGAAGCTGCGCTCGACACATTCCCCTTCCAGCGCTGTGTCACGTGACAAGGCGGTGGCATCTGTGGGGTACGTCTTTTCTCATAGACACAGTGTGGGGAGCACTTTCTAATGATCGGTCTGGGGCCTGAACATTCGGTCCATGAACGATAAAAACTTTTCTTTTTTTTTGGTGACAACTTTAAATCATGCAAGCAGTGCAGACATGTTCTTATGGGGTTTGTAAAGGAATCATACTGAACTCCAATTATTAACATACAAAAGAACAATTACACCCAGTTATTCTTTATAGAAAAAAAGGTTAAAGCAGATGACTTATGCAGGCCAACTGTTATGTACCAGTGGTGTGACTCGGTCAGGGAAGAGACGGGGAAGACCCAGACTGTGGACCCTGGACTTGTCCCCACCCACTGTCCGTGCCTACTTGCCTCTATCAGCTCTCGGTGGCTGCGAACAACTGGGCAACCGACCCCGATTTGATATGAGCCAGCACAGAAAGCAGACAACACAGACAAACAAATAGGGATGGTCAAACAAGCGGAGGACACAGCGATCGGGCAGCAAAAGTACAAAGACGTAATCCAACAAGGGAAACAGATCACTGATCTCAGGGAGACCAGCCAAACATAACACTGCAGTGAAAACCTAGGTGCATTTCTCCCTGGGAAACATGAATATGCAAAAAAGAGTCTCAAAACACAGGACTAGCCAGATAACCCTCCAGGAAGCGCCCAGCCAAGAGGTGGCTCCTGCACGGAAACCACCGTATGGCTGTACTAAGCATTGCTCCCACTTAGCCAGAATCCTGCTCCACACTGATGAGGGGCAACATCCCGAAACAGCTGTATATGGATGGATACCTGACCTTGTTTTTTTTCCTAGTCATTAAATAGACTTATAGGGCCACTTAATATGGTGGTTTTGGTGGTGTCTGTACAGGAACCACCCCTTGGCTTGGCCCTCCCGGAGGGATATCTGGCTAGTCCTGTATTTTAGAGCCTCTTAAATGAGGCTCCATGGGCTCTTTTTTGTAATCCAACAAGGGCTGTCAAGTCAAAAGCCAAAAATGTTAGGGCAGGTGGAAAACCAGGATAGTCAGGGTAATGAAGCCGAGTGATCTCAGTTGTATCTTATGAACCAAGGACCGTGCCAAGGTCCCAACAGGTTCAGTTATAACACCAACCACACAGGAACTATCTCTAGACAAACATAAGAGACTCATTATGTGACTCTTTGTTAGATTCTAAAGAAGTGTCATTTGGTTGATTGCTGAAATAACCTTAATGTAGACATTAAGGGAAGTTCTTTTGGGACACAAAGAAGAGTGGTCTGCAGAGCATATTTTGGTGTGCAGGTCTGAATGTTCTGACACCACATACATTTCCTGGATGCACAAAGTAGGAGATGACAAATGAATATTGGGCAGATAAAATTGGTCCCTTTTGTGGCCTCTTATTATGATCAATGACATGTCTTACCAGTCACGGTAAAGAAATATATTAATGGCCTCACAGTCAATATCTGTTGGAAATTCACAGGCAAAGTAAAAGTGCTATTCATCTATTGTGGGAATAATTTGATCAAAATGAATAGTTAGTCTCCTAAACAGATAAGCCGGAGGCGGAAATCACTGTAAATACCAATATTATTTGGGAATAAAGCGTGTTCACTTTCAGATACTTGTTTCGCTGGCTGAAAAGCATTAGGAAAAACTTTCTTTTTAAAACTTAAACTTTTTTTTATGATACTTTTCTCTATTACTTTTATTGTAAATGACCTTTATGTTCCTAAACTTTCAGATTTTTTTTAATACATAACACTGCTAAAGTAGTACTCCGGCGAAATGTTTTTCATTCAAATAAACCAAAACTGAACTCAACTAGAAAAAAAAATCTCCATTTTTTCCAGTACTTATCAGCTGCTGTATGTCCTGCAGGAAGTGGGGTATTCTTCTAGTATGACAAAGTGCTCTCTGTTGCCACCTCTGCCCGTGTCAAGAACTGTCCAGAGCAGCAGCAAATCCCCATAGAAAACCTCTCCTGCTTTGAACAGTTCCTGACATAGACAGAGCTATTATATAGTTGCCTTCAGGAGACTGGACCTGGATACAGTAAGTATAGCTGTTATATAGCTGCCTTCAGGAGACTGGACCTGGATACAGTAAGTATAGCTGTTATATAGCTGCCTTCAGGAGACTGGACCTGGATACAGTAAGTATAGCTGTTATATAGCTGCCTTCAGGAGACTGGACCTGGATACAGTAAATATAGCTGCCTTCAGGAGACTGGACCTGGATACAGTAAGTAAGTATAGCTGTTATATAGCTGCCTTCAGAAGACTGGACCTGGATACAGTAGGTATAGCTGGTATATAGCAGCCCTCAGGAGACTGGACCTGGGTACAGTAAGTATAGTTGTTATATAGCAGCCTTCAGGAGACTGGACCTAGATACAAGTAAGTATAGCATTGTTTTAAAGCATGAGAACTGAAATAAAAAAGTAATAAATGTAAATTGCAAACCTGCTTTATATCACATAAACCTGCTGATTTTGATTTTAAAAGTTACGACAGGGACACTTTAAGTATTCTTCAAAAAATGTGCAATATTACATTGAAAAGCATTAACCCCCATTTATGTGGTTGTCTTACAACAACCACCAATCTCCATATGACCTATGAAAGTCATAGTGGGGGCTGTTCTATAGTTAGGTCTGTGTTCAATCTCTAGCACTGCTAGGAAAGAACATAGAATTCATTATTTTCATTGCAGGTGCAGGTCCTAGTTTTCTATAGAGATTATTCTTTACATCATTTTACCTTTGGCTTCATCTGTGATGCTGACCTCTTTTTTCTGTCTTATCAATTTCCATCGTGGTACAGGAGGAGGTTTCGGGGGAGCGACTAAAGGACACGATCTAGTTCTAGACAGGAGTACTGGGTGATTGTGAATGTGAGATAATCCATAGTGTCTCAGCTTTTCTGATGAGTCCGCCTTAGAATAAAAAATAAAACACCGTAAAAGAAAGAATATAAAACTCTCGCTATGTGTATATATGTAACAAAGGAAACATCAGTGACAAAAATACAAAATACAGCTAAAAAGGTTTTTTTTTTATATCACATTGACTGCTTGGGTCCTATAAATAACATAGAACGTATTCTTGTGGACACATGATAATAAGATACGGTAGGATGGCTTCATCATTAAAAACCAGGTACTGCTGAGTGAAACAGCTTCTATGAAATAATAATGGGGTGCAATAGGGTTGGCTGCAAAATCAATGACTCAAATATGAGACAAACGCTCAATAAAGAAGGTTCGGATTGTGAATGCACTAAAAAAAAAATGATACTATCTCTGCTAACTAACAAGCCATAGGGGACTTGCAGGTAGAACGCTGAAACGGAGGCCCCCTGAGGCTAAAGGCCAGGGTCACATGCATGGAATCCGCATCGTATGAGTAGCTGGCGGCTACAAATCTTTGGAGCACTACAAGTAAAATAGCCTACAGACCAAGCTGGTTGCCCCTTGTTGGACTGCTGGTTCTGTGCTCCCCCAATGATACTGTATTTTTAAAGGGCAACTCCAGCAGAAAAAAAATTGCCAGAGATATGTAATTTACTCCTATTAAAAAAATCTCCAGTCTTCCAGTACTTATCAGCTGCTGTTTGTCCTACATATCTATGTCTGCTGATAAGTACTGGAAGACTGGAAATTTTTTAATAGAAGTAAATTATAAATCTTCGGCACTTTCTGACACCAGTTGATTTAAAAGGAAATTTTTTGCTGGAGTTGCCCTTTAACCCTTTTTAGCATTCTCATTCTGAATGCTGTAGGTATAATGTCGTATACACAGTTGCATGCTGGCTGTGTGTTTAACATTTATATGGCTTGTATTTTGGTCAAACTATACTTGATTTGTTTCCCTCTGACCTACTGTTCCTCTAAGTCCCTTACATCTTACCTACACCCACCCATTGTGTCCCTAGCTAACCCCACTTAAATGAAAAAATCCATATCACCTACATGTACAATATTGTTGTAGATTAGGGATGAGCAAACCTCGAGCACGCTCAAGATCATCCGAACATTCAGCATTTGATTACCAGTGGCTGAAGAAGTGGGATTAAGCCCTAGGGAGTCCTGGAAATTGTGGATACAGCCAAAGGCCTATGGCTGTATCCACTCAAACATAACTTTTCATATGTTGCTGCTCATGGTGAGACTAACAATTCCTTCCATACTTGTAAATTAAATCTATTCAGTCTCCTTCCCCCAGTCCTCAGCTGCTGATTTCTGTTGAAGAGACAAATATCTGTGTTTCTCTCTGTCTCCCCCTTTCCCCCCTCTCCCTTCTAAGACGGCTGATGTAAACTCTGGAAGCTTAATATGCAACTTTGTACGGCCAGGAAAATTAATCCCAGTGAGTTCATTAGCAACTTGACATCAGTCTAACCTCCCCAGCATTACAAAGAAGCTACAATGTTGCAGATAAAGCCTGCCAGGGACTTGTTTACATCAGCTCTCTTAGAAGGGAGGGGGGAGGAGGGGGAGACAGAGAGAAAAGCTCACACACAGATTTTTGTGTCTTCAGCAGAAAGCTGCAGCTCAGAACTGGGGGGATGAGACTGAATAGATAATAAGTATGGAAGGAATTAGTTTCCCCATGGGCAGCAACATATGAAAAAATATGTTTGATTGAAATATCCCTTTAAGGTTGCATCCATCTTCTTTAGTCACCAGTAATCAAATGCAGAAAGTTCACGTTTGAGCGAGCTCTAGCGTGCTTAAAGTGACACGGTCACCCCCTTTGTGCATTCTGACATCTCTACACAGGTGTAAAGGGTAAATTTAGCGTTTTTTATACCTTATTTTGTATCATGCGTCATGGTGTTTGTTCGAGTAAAAAGTCATCTTTTATCAACTGCAGATTATGTTAAGTGGGCGGGGCATCGAGGCATTAGCGCCACTTAGCCCCACCCACAACATCACCGTTGGCCACGCCCCCTTACTAGCCATTGGAACAGGCCGGACTAAAGGTCTCGGCTCCACCCCCTCTAAGTCAGCCTACCAATGGCCGCCAAGAGGCGGGGCCAACGGTGATGTTGTGGGCGAGGCCCCGCCCCCTTAACACAATCTGCAGTTGATAAAAGATGACTTTTTACTTGAACAAGCACCATGACGTATGATATAAAATAAGGTAGTAAAAACGCTAAATTTACCCATTACACTTGTGTAGAGATGTCAGAATGCACAAAAGGGGGGGAGAGAGTGTCACTTTAAGGGTTGCTCATCTCTATTGTATATGCTATATGGACAAATTTCAATAAAAATGTAATGGTTAAAGGGGTTGTCCAGCAAAAATCTTTTTCTTTCAAATCAATTGGTGTCAGAAAGTTATATAGCTTTGTAATTTACTTCTATAAAAAAAATCTCAAGTCTTCCTATACTTACTAGCTACTATATGTCCTGCAGGAAATGTTTTATTTTCAGTCTGACACAGTGCTCTCTGCTGACATCTCTGGCTGAGACAGGAACTGTCCAGAGCAGGAAAAGGTTTTCTATGGAGAATCATGTAAAGGGAACCAATCAAGCCGAAAATCCATCTTAAGATAAGGAATTGTGCTGGCACATCACGCAGCACGTTTCCTAAACATCCCCCTGTAACCTCCGTGCCCCCCTCCATCAGTCAGTAATCTTACTTTGAAGAAGTCCCGCGCTGTATGTAAATTTCTGGCAAGTAGTCACGGTGGGCGGAATTAGTCAAGGTGGGCAGAGTCAGTCACAGGTCCTGGGCGTCTGTAATGGCTGTAATCACACCCAGAGGGGCGTGCTTGAGGTCTGCCTTCCATCCACGTGACCCGGCAGCTTGCGTTTCACGTCAACGGCGCGCTGACATCATCCGCACGCAGCGCAGACGTCTTCTGTAATCCGCGCATGCGCAGTACGGCGGGAGACGCCACCGATGTACTGCGCATGTGCGGACTACAGAAGACGTCTGCGCTGCGTGCGGATGATGTCAGTGCGCCGCCGACGTGAAACGCAAGCTGCCGGGTCACGTGGGTGGAAGGCAGACCTCAAGCACGCCCCTCTGGGTGTGATTACAGCCATTACAGACGCCCAGGACCTGTGACTGATCCTGCCCACCTTGACTAAATCCGCCCACCGTGACTACTTGCCAGAAATTTACATACAGCGCGGGACTTCTTCAAAGTAAGATTACTGACTGATGGAGGGGGGCACGGAGGTTACAGGGGGATGTTTAGGAAACGTGCTGCGTGATGTGCCAGCACGTTTCCTTATCTTAAGATGGATTTTCGGCTTGATTGGTTCCCTTTAAAACTTGGCCAGAGGTGGCAGCAGAGAGCACTGTGTCAGACTGAAAATAAAACAACATTTCCTGCATGACATACAGCAGCTAATAAGTATGGAAAGACTTGAGATTTTTTTAATAGAAGTAAATTACAAATCTATCTAACTTTCTGATATCAGTTTATCTGGAAGAAAAAGATTTTCGCTGGACAACCCCTTTAAAAATGCTTATAAGACTTTCTCTATATTGTCTAACAACGGTGGAAGCAGTTAAATGTTCTTACCATCTGCCCAAGAATGGAAATCTTCTGCTCACTCAGATGGAGTGGTAAGTAGCTAGCGTACACAACCATCTGGGGCACCAATGTTACAGATGTGACTGCGGGAAGAGACACAGATCGCATTTTATTCTGCTTGAAAGCTTAATTAAGACTCTAACAAAGACTGTTCACTTCAAGTAGAGTCATGCACCACGGAAACCTCGTACCGGAATAAGGAGCCAAAGTAAAAGTTCTAAATATAAGAAGTCACATAAAGTTCTTAGCATAATTAGTGCTAGATTCCAGGATGCAAATGAGAAGCCCTTTGGTGTCTGGAGACTGAGAGCTTGCACGTCCCCCCTGACATAGGAAGCAAGGCCAATGTAATTTAGGAAGGTGTGAAAAAGATAATTGCATTTTTTAAAAGATAAACCCTCTAAGGAAAGCCATATAAAAATAAAGCCGCTACCAGCTTCATGTTAAGCTGTGCTAATAAATACAATCCCCCAGGTCTTTTCTATATGTTCTATTTTAGCTGAAGGGTTGAGAACAAAACATATAATTAGGTCAATGCCGATAGAAAATGAAAAAAAAAAGGTCTCTTAAGGTCCCATAGTCTAAGGTGTGCAAAATTAGGAAAATAATGATTTATTACACAGCACTCTTATCTGACTTATTGTAAGGGATCAATAAGAAGGGCCTGAAGGGAATGTCCTGTGTGTTCAATTTTAGATCAACTGTTAAGATTAAAGGGGTGCTCAAGCAAAAAAAATAAAAAATCTTTCAAATCAGCTAGTGCCAGAGATTTGTAATTAACTTCTATTTAAAAATCTCCAGTCTTCCAGTACGTATCAGCTGCTGCATGTCCTGCAGGAAGTGGTGTATTCTTTCCAGTCTGACACAGTGCTCTCTGCTGCCACCTCTGTCCATGTCACAAAGTTTCTGACATGGACAGAGGTGGCAGCAGAGAGCACTGTGTTGGACTGTAAAGAAAAACACCACTCCTGTAGGGCATACAGCAGCTAATAAGTACTGGAAGACTTGAGATTTTTAAACAGAAGCCACTTACAAATCTTAACAACTTTCTGACACCAGTTGATTTGAAAACTTTTTTCCCCCACTGGAGTCCCCCTTTAACAGCCCTCTAGCAGTGTCAGAAGTTTGCTGCTGACAGACTCACTTAAGGAAGCTCTGACTTATGTCCATGATTGCCAGTACAGTACTAGGCTATGTTCACACTACGTAAAACAACGGCCGTAGTCCTCGCCGCAAAACTACGGCTGTTGTTTTGAGGTTTATAAACTTGGTTGCAATATATACGAACTACGGTCGTACAATGCACACTACGTATCAGACAACGGCCGTTGTTTATACGGCCCCGTGAAAAATTAACATGTCAATTATTTCCGGTAAAAAATGTTCTGAGTGGTTTCTCTGGCTGGGCGCAGTATTTAAAGTAAATGACCTGTGTCAGCCTGCTTAGAAACATGCTAGGAAGCAAATTTAAACAACGGCCGTAGTTTCACGACTAGCCCATATGCTCGTATTTCTACGGCCGTAGTTTCAGGCGTACGTGTCCGGCCGGGTGAAAACAACGGCCGTTAATTTACGCTGTGTGAACATAGCCCTACACTGCAAACACTGTTATCTCAGTAACTACCTTATCCTAACAAGTGTTATTTGTGAGAACATAGAAATATTAGTGTTGGGAAAGTTAGCTGGTAAGTCTATTTGTGAACGTTGTAGGTATTATTTAATTGTACCGCACATAGAGAACGTCCTCAGGTGTTTTCTTCGCCACATAAAATTAAATTATACAAATAATCAAAAAGTCGTAGGTCCCACTCGCAAGATGTTCTATTACTTGTTTTGCCAGAAGCAAAAAATCTGTTGTTTTTTTTTTTTTTTCGGAACATTCTCAAATAATATTGTAGCTATAATAATATATTTGTATGGTGGGAAAAGACTTGATAAAAAACAACATATACATCTCAGACATAACGTATGAATGTATGTATAATTGCTGGGTCCCACAGATCTGTGATCCTGTTGGTACAAGCTACACGGAGCTGATAACATGTACCTAGGATGTTGTGTGGTTTGGCTACAAGTCTGCCATCTGTCTTCTTCTTCTAGATACACACAGTGTACTGCCACTGGCATTGTGTCAATCTGTGTTTTGCCAATTGCTTAAGAAGCATCTGACAATACTGTTTCTGCTGTTTTGAAAATCTTGTTGTGTTACAGATGGCGACATTTGCATAATGTTGCTTAGTAAAAGAGAAGCCGTGTCTGTGCACACGACGGACTGACATAACACATATACAGCACTGCTGAAGTGGAAATGCATTGGAAGTGATCTCATGGAGTTGCTGCCATATGTTAGAGCAGGAGGGGTTAAATAATAGAGTGTGAGCTTAGGGGGACTTTAGAGCAAAGTTACATTGATGTCTACGTAAGATCACCAGCAGGATTTGTTCTGGCGTTAACACGGTGGGAATATGCTTCCACATAGATGTGAGCATTAGTGTGCCTCTCACCAGCCTTCTGTGTTAAACCAAATGTCTAGTAAAGGTTCAGGGCCCTATTACACAGCCCAACATTAAAAAGAAGGTCTTATCAGAAAATAACTTCATGTTTGAATAATGTTTTTATGTTTAACAGATTTTTTAAGGATTTTTGGTGACTTTTTTTCTTTTTTTTTTTTTTTAAATCTTTTATTTTTCCAATAGAACACTCCACAACACAAATATATTTGTGAAGGACAGTAAGAAAATAATCACATTATATACATTTATAAACCCACCCCCCCTTTCCCCCCTCCCCCCTCCCCACCTTACCACCCACCCCACGAGGAAGAGAGAAAGACAAACAAACAAACAAAAAAAAACCCGCCAAACACCAATTATATATCTATAAATAAATAAATATTTGCAATTTACCTAGGGGGAAACCCAAAAAGCAAGAGAAAGGAGGAGGTCCATTTATCAGTTATCTTTCAAGAATTGCCCCCATAGTTATCCCATTTTCTCCAAATATTCCTACATCTCCTTTCTGATTTTACAGAATTCTTCTTAGCTAACATTAATTCATATTTACATATTTTATCTACTAATTCCTTCCACTGCCCAAAACTGGGAGGATCAGTCCCTCCCCACTTCCTAGCAATCATCACCTTGACCAAAAGGAACAATTTATTTTTAAGGGAACCCTCCTTTCCGTCATTTGGGAATCCCCCCAATAGTATTTGGGAAAGATCTGACCCAAACTCCATTTGCAGATCATCTCGCATATATGCCATAACCTTTTTCCATAGTATTTGGACTTTTTCACAATCCCATAGTAGATGCATAAAATCAGCTTGTTCCCTCAGACATTTTGGACACTCTGAGTTATTTCTGTATCCTCTCTTCATTGCATTTAAAGGGGAAAAATAAACCCTATACAAAATTTTTAGGACTAGAAGTCTATAGGGCTCATTACAACTAACCAAACCAGAATTAGCAATGATAGTACTCCAATTATCTCCATGGATTTCTCCAATAAGTAAGTCCCATTTATCTTTCAGCATCTCTAATTGCCCTTTTCCTGTTTCTCTAATCAACATTCTATATAAAGGGGTTAGGAACTTCCCAGCGGTACCTGATTCCTTAATGTACTCAATTATACTGTGATCACTGATATTCCACAATTCCTTATTTATTGTATGTGTAAAAGCATTTTTAATTTGTGCATACCAAAATACTTGTGAGTCTAACAACCCCCAATCCCTCTTACATTCTTCCCACGTAATTAATTTACCATCTCTTACTACCTGTGATAGATAATTTACCCCTTTCTGTCTCCAGAACTGTGTATCAGTAATCTTAAAAAACTCTTTCAGACTGCTATTTTGCCATAGTGGGGTGAACCCTAACTCTCCCTTTATTTTGCATATTCTCTTAATGCTTACCCATACTTTACTATACATATCTGATTGTGTAAGTGAACTTTTACCCCCAAATTTAGCCTCAACAGCTTCTACTACATCCTTGTGCACCCCTTTACCTAACCCCAACATATAATTGAGCAATGCCGACTTCTGCCCTCGCTTAAGATCTTGCGCCTTTGCTGCCAAAAAGTATTTTTGAAAATCCGGCAATCCTATCCCTCCTTCCCCCGTTCTCTGTGTCCATGTACTATATTTTAACTTTGGCTTCTTCCCACCCCAAATAAAAAAATTCATCATTTTCATTAATTTTTGGAACCATGCATTAGAAGTCCAGATCGGGGACGCATAAAGAAAAAATAATACCTGCGGTAAGAAAATCGTTTTAATAATTGCAATCCGATCTGCTATAGATATAGGCATCTTAATCCATATCTCTATTTTACTCCGGATTTTTTTCATCAACGGCTGTAAGTTTAGCTCTGAGAATTTAGCAATCTGCGCGGGGATTAATATTCCCAAATACTCTAACGCTACTCCCGGTTTTAACCCCTTAACGACATCGGGCGTAAACTTACGCCCTCGCGCCCTGGTACTTGGCGCATCAGGGCGTAAATTTACGCCCGATGTTTCCCCGATCGCTGCGTGTTCACACACAGCGGTCGGGGAAGATGGCCTGCTATAAATCATAGCAGGCCATCTTAGCTTCACGGCACGGGGGGTGGTTAACACCCCCCGTGCTTACGATCGCCGCTATAGGCTGATCAATTCAGATCAGCCAATAGCGGCGATCGGAACCTTTCCGGGTCATCGGCGACCCGATGACCCGGAAAAAAATGGCGGTCGGTGCTGTCCGAGGACGGCACCGACCGCCATTACTGTAAAAAGTAATGGTGATCGCCGTGCCACCGGCCCGATCGCCGTGAACGGCCGGCCGGTACCGGCCGGCCATTCACGGCGATCGGGCCGGTGGCACGGCGATCAGAGTCCCACAATATAGTAAATACCTGCCCTGGACCCCTCAGCTAGGCAGCCGAGGGGTCCAGAGCAGGTATTTGTACATTACTCACCTGTCCCGGGCTCCTGATCGGCGTCTTCCGGGTTCGCGGCATCCTCGTCTTCGTTCGGGTCTTCGGCTTCTTCCGTGACGTCACGTTCGGCTTCTCTCGGCTATTTTCGGCTCCAGCGTCGGCTCTTTCCGTATTTTGCGCTCTGCTGCCCTCTAGCGGCTGATATGTGTAATACACTTATCAGCAGCTACAGGGATGTTCAGAATTTTTTTTTTTTTTTTTTCAAATTTTTTTTTTTCTATTTTCCGCACCCTATCGCCGCTGAGTGTTGATCAGCATCGCACGAAAGTGCGCTGCTAATCAGCAACTCCTCCTTTTTGGCGTAGGGTGTTTTTTTTCTATATTCTACTGCCACGGTCTGCTTATAAGTGCCCCACAGCAACTCCTTTGTTGGCGTAGGTTTTTTTTTTATACTTACTGTAAAAAAACACGTAAAAAACACTACATTACACCACACTACATTGAATAAAGTTTGACACTACACCACTACATACCCCATATACTAATCCCCGTATAAAGATGGCCCCCTGGGTGTTTTCGGCGTCAGAGGGATACGTTATTATTACCTCCGACACCGAAACAGCCAGTGAGGATGAATGGGGGGGATCCTTCTTTCCTCCATTCATCCTCATCATCCAGTGACGTGTCTGGGGGTAGCGTAGTGTGCGCTGCCCCCCAGACACGTCTTTTCTGCCAGTACCGTCCCAATAAGAGATGACGGTATGGAGTGAAATTCTACAAACTCTGTGAGCGTACCTTAGGGTACACTTACAGATTTCGGGTACGTGCACACTGCGGAATGGCGAAGGATAACCCTTCGTGCATTCCACAGCTGGCACCCGCCGGCGGACTGATGCAGGCATGTGTCTCCACCCGTGTCATAGAATCCATTCTATGCACGGGCGGAATCCGTCGTCCATCCAAAGAATGAACACGTTGGACGGAGAGCGGAATCCGCCCGTGCATAGAATGGAGTCTATGACACGTGTGGAGACGCGCGCCTGCATCAGTCCGCCGGTGGGTGCCAGCTGTGGAATGCACGAAGGGTTATCTGTCGCGATTCCGCAGTGTGCACGTACCCTTAGAGTGTATGATGGAAGGGACACCCGAATCCAGCCCCCAGATGCCCCCCCCCCCATCCTCGGAGTTAGTGGGAAGATCGTCCGGGAACTGATCTTCCCACTGCTGGATAAAGGTCACCATCTGTACGGGGATAACTTTTATACCAGCGCCCCCTCCTCTGGTCTCTCGCTGCCCTGTAGCTTGCGGCACGATCCGAACATATCAGAAGTAGTAATAGCGCCCTAATATTTAGCAGCCATGGAGCGGACCCAGCGCTTCTGGATATGAAGGACCCCGTATCGCACCAGGGCAACATTTTCCAGGTGACGTCCCCCACACTGGAGAAAGGGAGACCCCAGAAGAAGTGCAGAGTGTGGTGTAACAGGGGGATCAGGAAGGACAACATTTTCCAGTGTGACACCTGTCCTGATCACCCCGGCCTCTGCATACTGGATCGCTCCAAGGCGCACCACACGTCACTGGGGTTCTACATTATCTAAATTCTGTCCCTTATTTCCTATTTCAGGGGTCACGTTGATCCAGGGATTATTCTGATCGCCATTATGGAGTCGGGAAGGAATTTTTCCCCTGTGATGAGGCTACTGTCGTCTGCCTTACGAGGGTTTTTTTTTGCCTTCCTCTGGATCAACACAGGTTGAATTTGATGGACACCTGTCATTTTCAACCTTATAAACTAATAATTGGCCTAATACCCCCAAATAAATTAGAATTGTCCCTTTTCCCCAGCTAAATAGGTATGGCCGCCATTCCCATTAGAGGATGCCATGATGCAATTACAAAGCCTCTGTGCGGCCAGGACAGTAGAAACCCCCCACAAGTGACCCCATTCTGGAAACTACACCCCATAAGGAATCTAAGAAGGGGGGCAGCGGGGATATGGCCCCCTGGTGACGGCCACATTTGGGACGTGAAAATGAAAAAAATTGTATTTTTTATTTTCTCGGCACATGTTCTACGTAAGTGCCCGTCACCAGTGGGGTCCATATGCTCACTGCACCCCTTGTTGGATTCCTTATGGGGTGTAGTTTCCAGAATGGGGTCACTTGTCGGGGGTTTCTACTGTCCTGGCAGCACAGGAGCTTTGTAATTGCGACATGGCCTCCATCCTCCATTCCAGCCTCTAAATGGCGCTCTGTCCCTTTGGTGACTTGCCCTGTGCCCATATGGCACATTATGTCCACATGTGGGGTATTTTCGTACTCAGGGGAAATTACCCTACACGTTTTGTGTTCATTTTCTTTTTTAACCCCTTGTGGAAATGGAAAAAAATCAAGGCTAGACCAACATTTAGTGTAATTTTTGTAAAATTTTTACTCTAAATCATTAATCTTGTCATGTTTTTTCATTTTCACAAGGGGTTAAAAGATAAAAAAAACATTTAATGTGTAGAGCAATTTCCCCTGAGTTTGGAAATACCCCACATGTGGACATAAAGCGCCATGCGGGTGCAGGGTAAGCCTCCGAAGGGAAGAAGCGCCATTTGGTTTTTGAAGGCTGGATTTGGATGGAATGGATTTCGAGGGGCCATGTTGCATTCAAAAGGCCCCTGTGTTGCCAAGACAGTTGAAACCCCCCACAAGTGACCCCATTATGGAAACTGCACCCCTCAAGGAATGTAACAAGGGGTGTAGTGAGCATATGGACCCCACGGGTGACGGACACAAATGTGGAACAATGTGGCGTGAAAATGAAGTATTACATTTTTTACACTATAATGTTGGTTTAGCCTTGAATATATCATTTTCACAAGGGGTTAAAAGAGGAGAAAAAAAACTAAATGTGTAGCGCAATTTCCCCCGAGTCCGTAAATACCCCACATGTGGACATAAAGCGCCATGCGGGTGCAGGGCAAGCCTCCGAAGGGAACCAGCACCATTTCGTTTTTGAAGGCTGGATTTGGATGGAATGGATTTTGAGGGGCCATGTTGCATTCAAAAGGCCTCTGTGTTGCCAAGACAGTTGAAACCCCCCACAAGTGACCCCATTATGGAAACTACACCCCTCAGGGAATGTAACAAGGGGTGTAGTGAGCATATTGACCCCACTGGTGACGGGCACAAATGTGGAACAATGTGGCGTGAAAATGAAATATTACATTTTTTACACTATAATGTTGGTTTAGCCTTGAATTTATCATTTTCACAAGGGGTTAAAAGAGAAAAAAACACACAATATGTGTAGAGCAATTTCCCCCGAGTCCGTAAATACCCCACATGTGGACATAAAGCGCCATGTGGGCGCAGAGCAAGCCTCCGAAGGGAAGGAGCGCCATTTGGATTTTGGAGGTTGGATTTGGCTAGAATGGATGATGAACGCCATGTCGCATTTACAGAGCCCTCCTGCTGCCAAAACACTGGAAACCCCCCACAAGTGACCCCATTCTGGAAACTGCACCCCTCAAGGAATCTAACAAGGGGTGCAGTGAGGATATGGACCCCTTGATGACGGGCACATTTGTGCCATGAAAGTGAAAAAATGAAATTTTTCCCTTTCACGTCACATTGTTCCACATTTGTGCCCGTCACCAGTGGGGTCCATATGCTCACTGCACCCCTTGTTAGATTCCTTGAGGGGTGTAGTTTCCAGAATGGAATCACTTGTGGGGGGTTTCCAGTGTTTTGGCAGCACGAGGGCTCTGTAAATGCGACATGGCCCTTGAAATCCTTTTCAGTGAAATTCAGCTTCCAAAAGCCAATTGGCGCTCCTTCCCTTTGGAGGCTCGTCCTGCGCCCCCTTGGCACTCTATCGCCACATGTGGGGTATTTCTGTACTCGGGAGAAACTGCGCTACACATTTTTTGTCTTTTTTTGCCTCTTATCCCTTTAAGAAAATGAAAAATTGAAGGCTAGAACAACGTTTTAGTGTAAAAAATAAATTTTTCTTTTTTCACGCCATATTGTTCGGAAAATCTGTGAAGCACCTGTGGGGTCCAGATGCTCACCGCACCCCTTGTTACATTCCTTGAGGGGTGTAGTTTTCTAAATGGTGTCCCTTTAGGGGTGTTTTTTAGGTTTTGACACCCCAGAGCCTCTGCCAACCTGAAGTGGTACAGTCAAAAATGACCAAATATAACGGAGGCGTTGAAATTCACTAGGCGCTCCCTTATATCTGAGGCTTGTGGTTGCGTCAAATAGCGCAATAGGGCCACATATGGGGTATTTCTATAAACTGCAGAAACGGGGCAATAATTATTGGGGTGCATTTCTCTGGTAATAGGTTTATAATTATGAAAAATATTGGATTACAATAAAATCTCTGCACAGAAAATTAAAATTTTCAAATTCCTTACACACTTGGCTTTTATTTCTGTGACTCCCCTAAAGGGTTTAAACACTTTCTGGATATGCTTTTGCAGAGTTTGGGGGGTGCAGTTTCTGAAATGGGGTGCTTTGTGGGGCTTTCTAACATACAGGCCCCTCAAATACACTTTAAACCTGAACAGGTCCCTAAAAATATCTGATTTTGAAATTTTACTGAAAATTTGGAAATTTGCTGCTAATGTTTTAAGCTTCCTATCGTCTAAAAAAAATGAAAGATAGTTTAATAAATGCCGCCAACATAAAGTAGACATGTTGCTAATGCTATTTAATATATAATTTATGTGGTATAACCACTTTCTGTATACGCAAAGAAGTTTCAAAGTTGGAAAAATGCATTTTTTTCACATTTTTTCACCTTATTTGGGTTTTTTTCATAAAGATTTGTTATGAGTATCGACTCCAATTTACCAGAAATGTAAAGTACAATATGTCACGAGAAAACAATCTCAGAATCAGCCGGATAGGTAAAAGCATCCCGAAGTTATTAATGACTAAAGTGACACTGGTCATATTCATAAAATTTGTCTCTGTCATTAAGGCCATTTCAGGCTCTGTCCTTAAGGGGTTAAAACCGCGACGGGGAGAGAATCCCCAGATATGTCTTCTCCGATTGGCAGCAGTGACGATTTCTCCCAATTAATTTTCAGCCCAGAAAATTGTCCATACTCCTCGATTACAGACATAACTTTCGGGATGCCATCCCTCCAATCCCTCAGAAAAACCTTTTTTTCTAATTTTCCATATATTATAAAATAATCCTGAGATCTTGCAGTTCTCATTCTTACCACTTGGGGTAAAACTAAGCTGAGACTTCCTGTTGTGTCTGCAGGCTGCTGTAAAGTGGTCTGCACAGCATTGCAGCGTCATGTGACACTAGTAGATTGAGGAGACAATAGCAGCTCCCTGTGGAATAACCTCTTCAAAGGCCACAGAGCGCGCTCAGTAATTTCTCACATTCATCTCAAGGGGACAGAGTCTGTCTATTGTCATCCCTTGATAAAGCCACGCGAAACGCGCGTAGGGTGAGTAGGTGAGTGGGACTTTATGGAATACAGGCATCCTCCATTGCCCATAATCATCTAATATCTATTGGTGATTTCACTGTGCATGTGATACTTACTTAGTATCTTTATTATTCCCCAGGGCTCTGCCTGAGTATATACCTTTCATTGATTGTTGTTTGCATCATTGTGTGTGCCATCTAGTGAAGGCTGTCTGTATTTCTGTAACTTTACATACTTTTATTAGCATGTGCAATATATGATCCTATAAAGTATATTTATATGTCCCCTCACTGTTTGTATGTCCATCTGTTTGGTTCTGCTTCACTCCCTTCATTTTTAATGAATTTTATCAAATATGAATTATCTAAATAAAGGTTTTTGATATTTACTTATGATTGTCCTGCATTTTTTGATCCTTAATTGGATTTTCTTTTTCTGTGGTGTTTAAATGTACAAAATAAAAGAATTAGTCAGAAAATAGAAAAAGATTCGAAACCGTTTTAGTATCTGACTCTAATCAGTTAAAGAAAATTTAGGTGACACATTCCCTTTAAGGAGCAATTGAGTGCTAACCTTTTTTCCCTGCACTTACTACTGCGTCAAGGCTTCACTTCCTGGATAACATGGTGATGTCACTTCCTGGATAACATGGTGATGTCACTTCCTGGATAACATGGTGATGTCACTTTCTGGATAACATGGTGATGTCACTTTCTGGATAACATTGTGATGTCACTTCCTGGATAACATGGTGATGTCACTTCCTGGATAACATGGTGATGTCACTTCCTGGATAACATGGTGATGTCACTTCCTGGATAAAATGGTGATATCACTTCCTGGATAACATGGTGATGTCACTTCCTGGATAACATTGTGATGTCACTTCCTGGGTAACATGGTGATGTCACGACCTGACTCCCAGAGCTGTGCAGGCTGTGGCTGCTGGAGAGGATGATGGCGGGGGGACACTGAGGGACACAGGGCACTGGAGGGAAACTGGGCATCCCTCTGCCATCATCCTCTCCAGCAGCCACAGCCCGCACAGCTCTGGGAGTCGGGTCATGACATCACCATGTTACCCAGGAAGTGACATCACCATGTTATCCAGGAAGTGACATCACCATGTTACCCAGGAAGTGACATCACCATGTTATCCAGGAAGTGACATCACCATGTTATCCAGGAAGTGACATCACCATGTTATCCAGGAAGTGAAGCCTTGATGCAGTAGTAAGTGCAGGGAAAAAGCTCTTTATAAGCATTCCCAGTAACAAGTGTATATTGGTGATTTGTATAACTTTTTTGGGGCAATACAATACTTTAATAATAATTTTCTCCTTTAAATATTTCAGGGTGCAATGTATCAATGGAGACTCTAGATTGAGTAGTTCATTGGATTTTTTTTGTTGCATTTTAAAAGTCCACATACTGTAGATGACAATGAACACTGTATATACTTTATGGTTGTGATGAAAAAGTAAGTTCAAAAGTTTTTTTTGCAGTAATAGGATTGTTCACCGACCGTGTACAGTCCGAAAGCAATGCAAGACTTTTCTTACTTTAATAAAATCCCTGGCATTACCCTGGCAGAACATTCTTCTTCTCTTAAAAACATGTCGGGGAAACAACGCGGCCGTATTGTTGTGCTTGGATAAAATGATTTTTTTTCTGCAAATCAGGCTATGGCAATTTATCACACTTTTATACCGAGTAAACAAGTTGGCGGGCCGGACCGGTGCAGCTGCCTCATTACTACTGTCCTGCTCTTACACAAACAGCTTTAAATAAAGCCCAGCTGCTGGCAGAGTATACGTAAAAGGGAAAAGTGTCCTCTGGCATAATAATAGGGAGCGGCGGACAGATTTCCCTGATGGAAACGCAATATCATGCCACAAAATGCGACTGCGTGATTCCATCTAAAGTATAAAACTATCCAAAGTGACTGCTCCAGATGTGATGGGAAGTCCATGTATATAACAGCACATGTATTTACTAGTACAAACCCTGCAATCAGTACAACTCCATTAGAGTAAGTGAGATACAGACGTGTCGTAGGGGTCGTAAAATGAATGGTGAATTAATAGGAACAGCTGTGGGGTAAGCCGCACGTAGCGTCACAATATGGAGCTCAGCACTACCGGACTGGGTCTATCCTCAGTTAACAAGTTCCATAAAACTATTAGTTATTCTAATGATTATGATTATTTCTTGCAGTTACCAATTGTCCATATATTAGGGGTGATTCCCGTAATGGTTTCTATCAACTGCTAAATATATTGTAAACTACAGCAAGAAAGCAAGAGCTCACCTGGTGTACATAGCAATATACAGGGCTTCCCTTATAGAAAAACAGGAATTCTGGGACTAAAATAAAAACAGGAATTCTGGGACTAAAATAAAAACAGGAATTCTGGGACTAAAATAAAAACAGGAATTCTGGGACTAAAATATTGCATTGTTGCTTTAAACTTTATATTGACCACATTTTCTATTGTTACTATTCCTATTATGCAATACAAACTCTAAGGGCCCTATTACACCGGGCGACTATCGTGCGAAAAATCGTTATATCGTTCGAATTTAAACAATAATCGTTCTGTGTAATTGCAGGCAACGATTGAAAAATCGTTCATGTGTCGTTGATCGTTGATTTAGATTTGAACCTAAAATCATTGTTAATTGTTCGCTGTAATTCCACATTCGTTCGCTCAAGTTCCACATTTTTTTTTAATAATCGCTCAGTGTAATTGCACATTGTTCATTGTTTTGCTGGGATCAGAAGGAACAAACGATCATAGTAAAAATCGTAAATAAGGACTAGCGTTCTGTGTAATATGGTGAACGATATCAGGTTAACGATAAACAATCTCGTTTGCGATCGTTTATCGTTAGTCATTAATCTTTAAAAATCGCTCCGTGTAATAGGACCCTAAGGCATTTTTTTAACATTTTCTAGGAGCATCATGTGATCTTCCTTTCTTGTGAGGGATATTCTTTTCTTTACTGATTAGAGGTGTAGGATTCTTGTACTTGTATACTTTTTTAATCTTATTTTGTTTTTACTTAGTTTTTTTATGTTTTGCTGAAAATGTCTGTAGAATGAGGTAAAATGATGCAAATCTTTTGGCCATATTTAGTGTTGAGCTGACTTGCCGAATGGTTTGGGTTCGGCAACATTCTCAGAAACAGAGAGCTCGGCATTTGACACCTGGCAGCTGTATGCATGTTTTCATGGCAGCCCTAGGGCGGCATCCATCTTCTCCAGCTGCCAGGAAAACATGGATACAGCTGCCAGGAGTCAATTGGCGAGTATTCGGGGTTCGGAGAACGGAGAGCGTCTGGAAAATGCCTGGAAAACATGGATACAACCATATTTGCATCCATGTTTTCCATTCATTTTCCAGGCGATCCCCAGGCGGTCTCCTCCCTCTGCACGGAGCCGGCAGCCTAAGGGATATGGGCGCAGATCAGTTTTGCTAAAACTAATCTGCTTCATTCATCTCTATATATAAGGTGATTCAAAAACAATGGTGCAAAATGATATCCTCAGTATTCATAACTTGGAGAACAAAACAAATGTATTAACTTGAAAAGGCACAATATCTATCCAGCCCATCTATACACTACATGTCCATTGGTCACATAACAGATGACTAGGCAGTAGTCCAGCTCTGTCCAGACACATGCTAGTATATCCTTGTATTGGACTCCACTGTTTCAGTAACGCCTTATTTCAGGTTGTTCACATACTGTGGCTGGGGGTGGGTAGGTCAGTGTTGGCGGGATGATTGAGCAGATCATGAAGGCAAGCGCAACATTGGTGAATTGTTGCTACAGCATGGCCGATCCATTGTTACTGTAGACATCTATTTAGGTATCGCCAACATCCAAATCTTGTGATGGACTATGTCTGTTCTTTTTAATGGCCCAGTAGGAGTGGTCAGTGACTGTATAATTAGTAAAAAAAGAAAAAGCATGGACTTTGCACATGCCCATTGTACAGAACACACTTACTCTGGGTCCCTTATGTGCTCGATAAGGAAACAAGTTTTTTTTTTCTAGGCCCCAAATTGAAACATTGTAGCAAGTGACTTTGCCATTTAAAGTGACACTGTCTTTGAACACCAGTGAATTCCAACCAGTGATTTAGACTCCTAAAGATGTGATCTGTACGTCTTACAACGCAGATGTAAAATAAACCATACTGAGGTATATGGCACCTGTAGTTCCATACCAGTCAGCCTGGTCTATGTAGGACTCCACTAGCACATGGCTTGAATCCTGGTTACTGTCTCTTCTGAAGTCTTTGGGTGGTCCGGACTTCTCCCATGTGGTATCAAATTGCTTTACTCAATATGAAATGGCGTTTCTATGTGGAGCACATTTACCAAATTTATTCTGAAAGTTTCCCTGTAATTCCACGACAGACCCCATTCTTGCAAATTTCACCAAGCAAAAAGCCTTTTCTTGCTTCCGTGTTGCCATCTTATGTCACATGTCACACTATGTAAGCACAATTCGGATCAGCCAGTTAAAATTTAACTTGCTTAATCCTTCTCTCCATTTCGGGGAGAGCTGTAACCCATCAGGAGAGAGGTGGGAGGCCTCCATATACATGACATGGTGGGCCGGTCTAACCATAGCGGCAGCTTCAGCTGACACTTACCTAATGGGTATAGGTGACTTTACTAATATTTAAGGGCAAATATAAAAGAATACCTGTGATACATAAAACTGTGGCTGAAGACAGATGCCTTTTACTTACACTCTTGAAGGGATTGCTGCAGAGGGTTTGCTAACTCTGAAGGAGGTCGCGCGGAATGAGTGGCTGACCTGTTTTTCTCTTTGTCTCCTTTCTTCTTCCCACCGTCCTTTGAGTCTGTTTTCTCTGAAGAAAAAAAAACGAGAAAAAAGTTGGCCAGTTACTGAGCTGAGGTTATAACAAGGGTCATAAGAATGTAAGAAACTGGAAGTAAAGGTGTCATTTATGAACAGAAGGTTTTATCATCAGACACAATACATACATGTAAAAAGATAAAAAGATAGTTGTTACTTAATATAGAGATCTGTCGGAAGGTAGTATTGCTGGAGGTCTCACCTCTGCTGCCCCCATTGGCCTTTTATGGGGGAACAATATAATTCAAAGAGACCCACCATCTGCCCCCCCCAAACCGCTTGCACTGTCGGATAGCTGCTTTTAATCCAAGTTCTGTCCTAAATCCGAGCTATTGTCCTAAAAAACTATTTTTAAACTTGCAGCCCTGTGTCAAATTGGCGTGGCCTAAAGTGTCTGTCCCCTAGGCCTGCACCGCCTCTTTATCCCTCCTCCCCGCCCTCTTCATCATTAGAAAGGCAGGATTTCTCCTATTCATCACTTGTCTGAACACTGCACATGTGGTGGATCATTAAAGCACATGTGCAGTGTCCAAACAAGTGATGAATAGGAGAAATCCTGCCTGGGGCATTCCTAATGGTCAGGAGGATGGGGATGAGGGACAGAGGGGAGGTGCAGGCCTAGGGCACACACATTCTAGGCCGCGCCAGTCTGACACAGGGCTGCAAGTTTAAAAGTTGTTTTTTAGGACAATAACTGCATCACCTGCCAAACAGACCCCAGGACAGATCTTGGATTAAACGCAGCTATCTGAAGGTACAAGCGGTTTGTGGGGGGGGCAGATTGTGGGTACAGAGTCACTTTAAGTAGATATTAATGGAGCTCCATGCCTATAATATCCTGATTGTACATAAATATCCTCAGGTGAATGAGAGCAGGGCTACAGTAACCAACATAGCTACTATACACTATATGTAGCTGTCTGCTCCCAGCTCTATTCACTCTAGCATACAGCTGTGGGGATCCAGGTGTTGACCCTAAACAAGTTACATACAGACCACCGATCCTGAGGGTAGGTCAACACTAAAGTCTCATTTCTCAGGGGGGAAATCCCTTCCGGCGGGGCCCCAGGGCCTATACAGGCACATGGAGAGGTAAGTAGTGTTTGGTTATTATGTTCCCTCGTGTCCCTGTCGGCTGTAAGTTTTTTTTTTAGAATTGTTGGACTTCTCCTTTAACTAAACAAGGCTAAGGAGTCATATTATTCAAAGACATTAAGAAAATCGTTTTCTTTCTGGTTCAGAAGTATCAAATGGTTACAATTAGATAACCCACAGCTCAATGCACTTTGGAGTTTTCCTACATCAATGTCTAAGAGCAATATTCTTGACACCTGCCCCGAGTGTCTCATTTAAACTAAGATATCAATCCTGCCACGTCAAGGCTTTCATTAGCCTAAAGAGCGTTTAACCGACAGCTTTAATTAGCAGCAAAAGCCAAGTGCACGCAACGTCTCCTCTCACATCAAATTACACTGAAACGGCTGGGAACATTTTTAGGGCAGCGAGACTCTGTGCATGAACATCAAATCTACAAGCCGAGTAACCTTTGCTGTTCTTTTCTGAGGGCTTAATAATGATGGGTACAGGGATTTCCGGTTTAACATCTGCCAGCTTGTTGTCTCGAGATTTGTCTTCTGCTTCGGAGGGTTTGGCTTCATCTTTTTCATCGCTCGGTAACTTGAACTCAGGAACTATTCTTTTTAGCAGCTCCCACACTTCATCCAGACAGTTATTTCTGAAACAGGGGATGGGTTAGTTCAGTGAAAAGCGACCAGAAGAATTGATATACGGTTTATTACAGTAAGCGAGGCCTTGCTAACACAAACATTTAAGCTATAGCAGGGGTGTAACTACTCCCATAGCGACTGCTATGGGGCCCATCACATCAGGGGGTCATATGGCCCACTCCTGCAATACACTGGGCCCCCTCAGTCATCATTTACAGCACCCGATGACTAAGCAGGCCTCCCAAGCTCTGCAAATGTCCCATTAACTGCAAGCCCTCCTGACAAGCATGTGCAGTTAAATGAGGCCTGGCCTCCTGCTCGCTCAGCTGTAAGCCAGTGTCTCTGATTGCAGATCAGTCCTCCATTTTTTTAAATTTATTGCATCATTTTTAAGGCTATGTTCACACACAGTATTTTTGCTCTGTATTTTGGTCAGTATTTTGCAACCAAAACCAGGAGTGGATTAAGAACACAGAAAGGCTATGTTCACACACTGTTGAAATTGAGTGGGTGACCATCATTTAATGGCAAATAACGCCTGTTTTAAAATAACAGTAATCATTTGCCATTAAATGGCAGACATCCACTTAATTTAAACAGTGTGTGAACATAGCCTTTCTGTTTTTTCAATCCACTCCTGGTTTTGGTGGCAAAATACTGACCAATATACTGAGCAAAAATACTGTGTTTGAACATAACCTTAAGTATAAAAAAAGCAAAAAATAAAGACTTATATTTCATTTCCATCAGGGGATTCGAACCAGAGAATAGCTGGCAGGTCGCTAGCCAGGTGAGTTACCCCTAGACCACAGGTCCAACACATTTGGGAGAAGAGATTTAACTATAAACTGCCTACAGAGAACTGATCTGCAATCAGAGACACTCGCTGACAGCTGAGCGAGCAGGAGGCCGGGCAGCATTGATTACTCATGAAGAGAAGGGAGGAGGAAGGAGGGGTGAGGTGGCCAGAGTGCAGCACAAAAAACTTCTCTTTGATACTTCATTACACTTTACACATAAATACATCATTAATTAAATTTGTGGTCAGTCAGGGCCCAGCTATTTCTAGTTATGCCTCTGAGCTATGGCGCATATTGCAGTGATTTTCAACCAGTGTGCCGTGGCACACTAGTGTGCCGCGACACATGGTCGGGTGTGCCGCGGGGAAAGTTCCCCAAACTATGGTGCCCCTATGAAACAGGAGAAAACAATGGGGGAGAGAAACCTGGGGATGGGGGAGAAACAGGGGAGAGAAGCAGGGGGGAGAGAAACATGGGGATGGGGGAGAGAAACAGCGGAGAGAAGCTGGGGGGAGAGAAGTTTGGTGGAGAGAAGCAGGGGGGAGAGAAGTATGGTGGAGAGAAGCACAGGAGAGAAGCACGGGGGAGAGAAGCACAGGAGAGAAGCAGGTGGGAGAAGTATGGTGGAGAGAAGCACAGGAGAGAAGCAGGGGGGAGAAGTATGGTGGAGAGAAGCACAGGAGAGAAGTAGGGGGGAGAAGTATGGTGGAGAGAAGCACAGGAGAGAAGTAGGGGGGAGAAGTATGGTGGAGAGAAGCACAGGAGAGAAGCAGGGGGGAGAAGTATGGTGGAGAGAAGCACAGGAGAGAAGTAGGGGGGAGAAGTATGGTGGATAGAAGCACAGGAGAGAAGTAGGGGGGAGAAGTATGGTGGAGAGAAGCACAGGGGGGAGAAGAAAACAGGCCCGGGTTTCACACTGAGTGAGTATAAATAGATTTATAATCTATATTATTAACTATATGTATAATATGTACTGTTTTAGTGTCATTTTGTGCCATTTTGGTTGGTGGTGTGCCCCGGGATTTTTTAAGTATAAAAAGTGTGCCGCGGCTCAAAAAAGGTTGAAAATCACTGGCATATTGCATATTCGACAATGATTTTCACAGGTTATAAACAGTTCACGGTTTTTGCATTGGCTTTACATTGTTCCTCAAAGTTTCTGATGCTTTTTTTACAAACCCTAGATTGGTGCTCTGGTGCTCACTTTGGAGGGAATTTAGCAATGGTTTTATGCATAAAACCTCAGCTGGTTTACGCTATTCTTTGTACTTTGGAAAAAAACAGATGAAGCTTGGTATAAGGGTTTGTGGCCACTGTGTCCTAGCAAATTTACGATGATATGTGCGAGCAATCCAGCATAAATCATGGCTGAAATCTACCCCAGCTCAGAGCAATGTATATATGTCAGACATATAAATCATATTCATACAACGATAAACCGTGCATAAAAAAAACTATTATACCAGGTGTACATTTTTTTATGGCATGCCCTTTTCTAGATAGAATACTCAACAATGCTTTCCAATACAGCTAAAAGGGATGCTGAAAGGGAAACTGGACAGACATATTTCTCTTTCAATATAGGGGTCTGAATACATCTGTGTTTATGTTAGGAGCACTTCCCAATATATAAGTATTTTGGTCAGTATTCTGCAACCAAAATCAGGAGTGGATTGAAAACACAGAAAGGCTATGCTCACACACTGTTGGATGGATGGCTGCCATTTAATGGCAAATAATTACGTTATTTTAATACAACGGCCGTTGTTTTGAAATAAAGGCTGTTATTTGCCATTAAATGACGGGCATCCATACAACAGTGTGTGAGCATAGCCTTTCTGTGTTTTCAATCCACTCCTGATTTTGGTTGCAGAATACTGACCAAAATACTGAGCAAAAATATTGTGTGGGAAATCATTAGGAATGATCCAGGAACATTTACTGCTACTTGAGCTTTGCACAGGTGTATTACCGATCCAGCCCATGTTCATTATACACACAGGTGGGGAATAGGAAGCAATCTGCCTGGAGCATTCCTAATGATGAGGAGGGCGGGGAGGAAGGACAGAGAGGGTGTGCCAGCCTAAAGGCCCTATTCCACGGAACGATTATCGTTCGTATTCGGCCGATATCGGCTGCTACGGACGATAATCGTCCTGTGGAATAGAGTGCAATGATCAGCCGACATCGTTCATGTCGGCTGATCGTTGCAGTCGCTTGTTTTTCAACATGTTGAAAAACAAGCGACTGATATAGCAGCGATCTGCTGCCGTCGCTCCGTTGAATAGGAGCGTCGGCAGCAGACGCTGCTATATCCTATCCATATCCCCCCGCAGCTCCCCGCCGCCCCTCCCGCACTCACCCGCTCGCTGCTGCCGCGATGAATAGCGGCGGCAGCAGCGAGCGGGGAACGAGGAGCAAACGAGTGCTGAGAGCGCTCGTTTGCTCCTCTAAACGACCCATGGAATAGGCCCATAATGCATATACAAATGTAAGCCCTGGCCGTTAGACACAGCGCTGCGGGATTAAAAGTTGTTTTTATGACAATAACTGCATTACCTGCCGAACGGACCCCAGGACAGATCTTAGATTAAAAGCAGCTATCTGAAGGTACAAGTGGTTTGGGGGGTCAGATTGTGGGTACAGAGTCGCTTTAAACTGCACTCAAAATGTGGTATAAGTAGAGTCATTAACCCCTTCCTGTCAGTAATCTGTATATATCCGTTCCTACTGCACATACCCCGTGCAGTAGGAATGTATCTATACGTTCCTGACTTCAGGGGCTTCTGATGTGTGCGGGACCACTGCAGTGAGAGCGATCCCGCACACGTCAGTGTGTCTGGGGCCGGAGGTAATGAGAGGCAGCTGCGATCCCGAAGCTGCATCTCATTAACCCCTTAAACACCGCAATCTATAGGGATCACAGCATTTAGTGTACTCAGTGACAGAACAAGCTTTTGTCACTGAGTCATCGGGACCCCCCACAGCCATGCTGAGGGGGTCCCGATCGCTTGTGCCGACAGGCAAGGTTAAGTCGCTTACCTCCGTCCTGTCGGATCGGCAATCCATGTATAGAGTCTGCTCTCAGACAGGTTCTATGCATAGATCGCCGATAACTGATAGCATAGATCAGTATGTGCAATCTATTGCTAGCATGTTTTACAGTGATAAAAAGTGTAAAAAAAAGTGTAATAAAAAAAAGTTAAAAGTTTTAAAAACCCCTTATAAAAAGTTAAGTAATTTGGATACTTGACTTCATATCTCAGCCTTACTATAGTTTTAGGAACAGATTGTCTCTACCAAACCAACTCTATGCATGGTTGGCATGATGTGAATACAAGCTGCATGTTCCACATTTGTCCAATACTATGTTATTTGCCGGTCTGGCTACTTTGTATCGTCCTTACAAAATGTTTTTCAAAAAATCTAAATAAAAATTACATTAAAAAAAAAAAAAAAGTTAAAAGTATTAAAAACCCCTTATAAAGCCCCTCCCAATAAAAGTTTAAAATACCCCCCTTACCCATTATAAAAATATTAAAAAAATAAATAAATAAACTTATTACATATCGTAGCGTGGGGAATTGTCCAATCTATTAAAATATAACATTATTGTTCCCGCGCGGTGAACAATAATGAACGCACCAGGATTGCTGATTTTAATAAATTATATATGAGAAGAAAATTTATAAAGAGCGATCAAAATTTTTCTGTTACGACAATATGATATTAATAAAAACTAGAGATCATGGCACAAAAAAATGACACCCCAACTAGCCCTGTAGGTAGAAAAATTAAAGCGCTATGGCTCTTAGAAGGCGGGGAGGAACATTGCATTAATTTGACCCAGACTTTTGTGCATCAAAGGGCTCAGTCTTGAAGGGGTTATTATAATTTTCATGTAAGGCCAAATTCATCTCTCCCCCCCAAACACAATACAAATTCTCCATATAAAAAATAATTAAACAATGACTTACTGTAGTGGTATAACCTCTGGTAACCATCCAGTTAGTGCATGAAGTACAGTAAACTCCCCAAGCTCCCGTTTTGCAAATCCAATGGTACTGTGTAGAGGATCATAAAAAAAATGTGTTTTAAGAGCCCATCTATATCAAAGACAAACTATTGCTAACAATAAAGTTCAGTAAAATGTTAATATTTTATACCTGATATCTCCAATAAACAGGTATATAAAACATAAGGGAAAGGTCAGGCATATGGGTACGGACTGTAAAAGTAGTATGAAGAGAGCAGAATGAGAGGTGGAAGAACCAATCAGGAAAGATTTCATTTTATTCTATGCATGTGACCAGATGACTATAACATTTGCTTCGAGGCTACAGAGTGTCTGACAATGGATAGTACAGGCGATTTTAAGAAACTTTCTAATTGGGTTTATTAGCCGAAAAATGAATTTTTGTCATGAAAAAGCAGTCTGCAGCTCTCCCCCTGTGTTCATGGTTTTCCTATGGAGAGAGGGAGATGAGGCACCAAAACAGAACAACAAAGAGTTAAGTTACAGCTACATCACCAGGCTATCTCCTCTGATGTCACCACTGACCTTTCTGACCTCTGAATAGCACTCTGAATAGCTCCCCCGCTGTGTAATCCTTTGCTCTCTGCTGCTGACTAATCTCGCTCCTTCCTCCCCCCCCCCCCTCTCCATAGAACAGGCAGGATCCGACTGATAAAAAAAAAGAGTCGAGATTTCCTGATTCTGAGCAGTGGATGACAGAAAGGAGAGGAGGGAGGGGGGGACCTGGGGAAAGTCTTTTTGAATGCAGATAATGACATATTTGCCTAATAAACCCAATTACAAAGTTTCTTAAAATCGCCGGAACTATTGATTTATGCAAAACAATTTTTAACGACAGTGACACTTTAAGGGCGGAGCAAGTTTTTGTTTTTGCACTTCCTCCTTGAGTTTAAAAGGCCATACCGCTTTCACTTTTTCACTTTTTTTGAGCCCTTATTTTTTGTGACACCAATTGTACTTTGTAATGACAGACTTAATTTTGTATGACCAACTGAACCCTCTACAGTAAGGCCTCCATACTGAATACCTTCCTCCTTCCTACTGTAGTTGTTCCCCCATATTGTATACCTCCCTTCCCTCCCGGACTGTAGTTCATCCCTCATTCTATATACCTCTCTCTCCCTCTGTAGTTGTTCTTCCATACTGTATACATTCCCCCTCTGCAGATAGCCCCCATGTTGTATACCCCCTCCTCCTCTGTAGTTGCCCTTATACCCTCCACCCCCCATATTCAGTTTCTCCAGTCCATCTTCTTACCCCTCCTGCCTCCCCTTCAGCTTGTGTTGAGCAGGTGGGGGCGGAGCATAACAAGTCTGGCCCTGATTGGCTGATCAGCACCCAGTGTCAGGGATCTGGTCAGCTGACTGTAACCAGGGCTTATATGTCAAACCTGCAAAATGAAATTATTATTCCACAGTGGATTCCACAGCCCAGGAGTCCTACTTAAGGTCTGGGAGTACACTAAGAACAGATCGACTCCCAGCGATCTCGCTGCGTGGAACCGATCTGAGCCACTGGACCACAAATGAAGGTAATCCTGGCCATTTAATAGAGCAGTCCTGTGAAACAAAAAAAAAAGGCAGGAAGGGGACGGGGACATAATAAACAAAGTATACTTACCCATTCCTGTAGCGCCACTCCCTGGTCTCACTGAGAGCCACCGGCTGTCATGTTTCGTCTGGTACCTAGCCTACCTGGCTCCTCCCACTGCAACGTTATGGCCCCACTGATAGATTGCCCGCTCAGCCAGTCAGGTGTCCCACCCCAGTCAGTGGTTGGCTAAGTGGACAATCCATCGGCAAGGTACATGACTCTGCAGCTGGAGGAGTTGCAAAAGGCTGGCGGTTGTCAGCAAGACCCAGGAGCGGTGCTACAGGGGCACGGGGATGGGTAAGAACATTATTATGTTCTTGAACCCAACCGCCTTTCTGTATTTTTTTTTTTTTTTTCGTATCATGGGACTTCTCCTTTAAATGTTGCTGTCAGTTCTGACGTCATCTAAATGGTTAAATAACCGGCACAAAGGATTGCTCTATGCCAGGTATTAGCAGACAGGAGGAGCCATGTATAGAGGGGGCTCACGTCCTGATTCCCCCCTATACACTGTGACCGGCATCAGGACAAACGTGCTCATCGTGTGTTGTTAACAGGTTAATTTCTTATAGAAAGAACATTTGTACCTTAGAAAAGCTTTGACTGGTGTGTATGACCCTGGATATAAATGTAACTGAATACGTGTAAAATCATGGAAACAAGCGGAAGAGTCCATGAGACAGTCTATGTATACAGTATGACCATTTTCTAGCATGACTAAAGCAGTTTGAGCTTGGCTGCATCTACTGCAGGCAAAGAGCCGACAATGTAGTTGTCAAGAGAACTATGATTTCCAAGGCAACTATTTGCCTTAGTGGACACAGATCGGCCCTAACAAAACCTATTATATGTTCAATCCAGGCACAAAAAACACTTTATCAGGCGAAAGACATCATATCTGTGTGACACTATGAGGCATGAACAATGGGTGTTAAATGTGGTGATAAATCAATTACATTGATTAATTGAGTTTTGATGAAACAAAGTACAAAGAACTACAATAAAATACAGGCTGATTCTGAGCATAGCGGTAGCAGCAGCGGCGGCGCCTTCTTTGTCTCTTGTAAAAATTCTGCAAACCGGACCTCGGAGCTCCTGGCACCAGCATTCATTATGCTGCTGGGAGCTCCGAAACAAAAAAATGAAGAAAGGCAAAAAAAAATATATATTTTTTTGTAAAGTGGAAGTACCTCTACGCTTGCTGTAAAATAATTTTCATGCAAACTGGTTGGCGTCAGCGTTCCATTTTTCGAACCTCCGCCTGGTTCCGCCCATCTGCTCTGGTTTCTTGTTGTGCAATTCGGCCTGCTTGGTGCACTGGAGGTGGGCCTAGTGCCCCCAATTCACAGATAGAGTGAATATCTGGGGCGCCTCCAGTGCTGAAACTGGCAAAGATGGTGGGAACTGGGCAGCTATTTGAAAAGTGGACCGCGCAGCCGGGATCTACGTGCTGACCAGGGAGTATACTTTTTTTTTTTTCCCAACAAGCGATGCGGAACATTTGCAGTAAGAATCCACTTCTATCTATAAAGACCTAAAAGAATCCTCTAAGAACTGAAGCTGAAAAAAAAACAAAAACTAAAAAGAAATGTAAATTGGACCTTACTCTACACTGGCGAGCTTAATGATGGCTTTGGACAGTAGCATTGGCCATAATTCAGCATCCCAGGTAGTCGCAGGGAGTAGTAACTTGTCGTCTTCACTGAATGGCAGAGTATCATCCACAACTATTTTTCTCCAGCACCCCTGAGAATAAAAGAAGAAAGAGCAAAGTAATGAAATCCCTGCTCAAGAATAGAAACTATGATTCAGAAGACGCTATCCATCTCTCCTACACAAAACAATTCCTTTGTGTTCCTGCTGTGGGCCGAGAAAAATTATTGAAGGCTTAAATGGAGAGAAGGCACCAAGATTGTAGCTTAGGCACCGCGCACGCCTGCTTTATGTGACAGCCGCTGATAAGCTCTGCTCATTTGGGACGCGCTCCCTCCACTTCCGACTTTGCTGCTTGTACTTCTGTATAAATAAATATCATTGCCAACGTACCATTTATTCTAAACAATTGCACTAAAGCTTTAATTTGTCTCTTGAAAAACATCTGCAAAATATATCATTAAAATGGGGGACACGCAAATTAAATATGCTATCTAAACGCAGAAAGAGAACGTCACAAAAAAGAAAAAAAAAAAGCTGAACAATAACAGAAGTGGGCGGAAGTGACAATCTAGAGCGGCCACAAATAGGATACTGTGTCATCACCGCAATAAACACCCCCGTCCTACATACCCAAAAATGGAGGCAACAAAAAGTTATGAGTTTTGAAATAGTGTGAAAAACGAAAACAAAACAAAAAATGGGTGTTTTTTCCCCCTCAATTTTTATACCCCCTTGCCAGCTAGTGTACATAAACTCCAGGTGGGTGATGCCAGAAGGCTCTCACAGATTTAAAGCCGGACAAACAGTGACATTGCTTCTTTTCCCAAGGTAAAACCGTGCAGTTTCTTAACTAAACGATTCTGCAGAAGCTAATTTTGGGTGATAGTGATGATAACATTGCAGCTGAAACTGAGTAATAGGGGCAAATGACCAAAATTAGGGGAATTTTAGTAGGTTGGGAGGGTGCTGAAAAAGTGAGATGTCTGTACAGAAAAATTTGCAAGAAATTCAGAGCAGTAAGAAGTATCAGAGAAGATGCCCCATGTGAGTCACTGGATTTAACTGCCCTGTAATCACTTACACTGTCTTAAAAATTCCAGAAAAAAAATCAAACGCATGAAAAAACACCATGCACCCAATTAGCGTTTTTTGAGGCTTTTTGTCTTTTTTTTGGCCTAAAAAACATCAAACAAAAAGTGTGTGTGAGGGTACCCATACCCATTTAAAGAGCCCTAAAAATTGTCCCCTTCCTGATCTTAGGGTGGTATTACACGAACCAATGGGGGCCCGATAATACCTCTAAACGAGCAGCGATCTGCTAGATCGTCGCTCGTTTACTGGACCTATTACACGGCCCGATAATCGTTTAACAAGGGCTGCAAGGAAATCGTTACCGATGTCCTTGCAGCCCTTGTTTAAACTACATACATTACCTATCCACGCTCCAGGGCTGCTTCTGTGTTCCGCTTCTCCACAGGTCCCGCGCGTTCTAGCTTTAGAGTGGCTTGTTAGCTGATAGGCCGCTCAGCCAATCACAGGCCGGGGCCGCGGGACAGAGAGAGCGGGACCCGGGGAGAAGAGCGCAGGAGCAGCCCTGGAACGTGGATAGGTAATGTATATCGTCAGTCGCCAGCCGCGCACCGCTATTACACGTAGCGGTGTGCGGTCGGAGCCCGACGAAAATAGGTCAGAACCTATATCAACGATCAGCCGATGATTGTTGTCATCGGCTGATCGTTGTTTTTATTAAATCGGGCCGATTATCGTTCCGTGTAATAGTACCCTTATTGTTTGTATAGGAAAGGTTTGCATGGTGCAGTTAGTTACTTACCATCCAATAGAGTTTGACCACATATTTCCCATAGCTGTTATAGAGAGGCACGTGGCCCTTTCCAGCTTTGCAGAGGGCATAGATGTGCTCCCAGGGCTTCCATGCCAGCACAGGTGGGTCTGTGGATGCCGCTTTATTATCGGTCAGACTTTCATTATAGATTCTCCAGACGGCACTGACCTCACTAATTATCCATCTCATGAGCTGAGAGATAAAATGACAATATCAATAAATGATTGGAGAGAAATGAATAGGTTTCTAGAGGTGTCGGCATTACATCCGTTCTACTTACCTCACTCCCAATTAAATGTTCATTTGCCGATAATAAATCACAGGCGGTTTCATCCTTAACAATCACAGGAGACTAAATCAGAATGGAAGAGAAAGACATCCAGGGTTATGTTCTGCTGACCGTAGAGGTCATTCCTCTATACCAGGGATGGGGAACCTTCCGCCCTCCAGCTGTTGTACAACTACAATTCCCATCATACCTGACAGCCAGAGCTTTAGCTTTGGGATTGTAGTTTTGTAACAGCTGGAGGGCCACAGGTTCCCAATCCCTGCTCTACACACTGCATGAACTCTGTGGGTAACAATATAGGAATGTGTAGGTTGTGAAGGTCTTTGAGGGGAATTTATCATTTTTGTGTATTTGCAGTGATTTTTTTTGCACTTTTTTGCTGGTTGCACATCATCTTTACCTGTAAACTACCAAAGATGCACCCCAACATTTGAAGTTTTAAAGGAAAGGTGTCATCAGAAAACGACCTACTGTTTATGTTTGCATGTTAAACAGATTTTCTTCTAATTTTCCATTTTTCTATCTATATTATAAAATAATCCTGAGATCTTGTAGATTTTATTTTCACCACTGGGGCTAAAACTAAGCTGAGACTTCTGTGGTGATAAGAGGAGGCTGCTGTAAAGTGATCTGTACAGCATTGCAGCGTCATGTGACACCAGTAGATAGAGGAGACAATAGCAGCTCCCTGTGGAATGACCTCACAGGTCGCAGAGCGCGCTCAGTAATGTTTAACATTCATCTCAAGGGGACAGAGTCTGTCTATTGTTGTCTATGTTCATGAGTATTGCTGTAAAGCATGTCACTAAATGCTGGTAAAACAGCTCAGGCAAGATGGCAGCCCCATAACAATGAACAAAAAGTTACAGTCAGAAAGTAGAAACAGATTAATATAAAAGAACAAGTTTTAGTATCTTACTCAGTAAAAGAAAATTTAGGTTACACATTCCTTTTAAGGGAACCAATCGCCATATTTTAGCATATAAAGCTTAAAATTACTTCCTAATAAACCTCCATCCATCCTCTCTTAACATATATTTCCTCTGTTGGGGTATGTGCACACTACAGAATTTGTGCAGCCTGTCCCATAGGAACTGTCCAGAGCAGGAGAAGCTTTCTATGGGCATTCATATAAAAACAAGACAGAGTTCCTGTCTCGGCCAGAGATGTCAGCAGAGAGCACTGTGTCAGACTAAAAGTAAAACAACATTTCCTGCAGGACATACAGCAGCTGATAAGACTTGAGATTTTTTAATAGAAGTAAATTACAAATCTATATAACTTTCTGATATCAGTTGATTTGAAAAAAAAAAAAAAAAGATTTTCACTGGACAAACCCTTTAATGATATTCTGAAGCTTAATCCACCATTTGCCCAATATCAGTGAGCCTATGGGACAGGCAAAACTTTAAGCGAAGTCCACTGCTCAGACTCTATCTGAAGTTTCTGTGCAAATTCTGTAGTGTGCGCATACCCTTTAACTGGGCCAGCTAACGTCTTCACATGTTCAATCCCCTATGGCTGTATGCTGTACTGCGCATGTCTGGCTGGGTAAAGACATTGACGTTGGGATGAAGATATGGACAGAGGTGACAGCAGAGAGCACTGTGTAAGACTGGAAAGAAAACACTACTTCCTGCAGGACATACAGCAGCTGATTAGTCCTGGAAAATTATTAAATGATTTTTTAAAAGAATTAAGTTAGAAACTTATATAACTTTCTGAAACCAATTGATTTATAAAAGAGAAAGTTTCTCTGGAGTAAGCCTTTAAATACTGATGGCCCATTAAGGTTAAAGTCTAACATAGGTCATCCCACAGACAAGACAAAATAATTAAAGCCCTCCACACCGGCGCTAATTACAAATTGAATGGGGACCTGTCACCTCACTATAGTTGTTAATAAAAGTGCTTCTACCTCTGCTTTATATTGATTTTACGTTACTGAAATCACCAGAGAATAAAGTTTTAATCACTCCTGCACTGTGTATAACGTGACTCTATGTAGGCTTCAGGGTGAGGAGCAGAGCTCAACCAGTCGCAGCGATCAGCCTGTAATCACGCTCAGCAGGCATGACTGGCATCAATGTCCTGGCAGTCAGTGACGGAGACGCCTCTTTGCTTGTCAGTCAGGCCTGCTGAGCGTTGATTACAGGCTGAGCACCATGACTAGTTGTTCTCTGCTAACCACCCCCAGGTCTACATAGAGTTTATTTGCATGCAGCACTAGAAGGATTAAGGAGGGAATTTATCATTGCAGGTGGAAATGTATTTGTGTGTATAGGAGGTCTTTGCATGCCCAGAACTAACCAGAAAACCTCTCCTGCTCTGGACAGTTCCTGACATGGACAGAGGTGGCAGCAGAGAGCACTGTGTCAGACTGGAAAGAATACACCACTTCCTACAGGACATACAGCAGCTGATGAGTACCAGTTGATTTGAAAACATTTTTTTCTCTGGAGTACCCCTTTAACTGACAACAGGCATGAGGAGAGGTAACCTGCAAAAAGTCACATATTTGACATCCAGCAATGATACCCCCCCCCCCCCCCCCCAGTCATAGCAGTAACATAACATCTATATAAAGACAAGGAGGGAGCACTGTTAATAAGATCCATAGTGCTGTGGTAGTGGTTTATAGGGTCATTCTCCATGACAGATTCCCTTTAAATAATACAAAGTAAGCAAACACTATAGGATGGTTTGTAATGTATTAGATGCTGAGAAGCAAGATGTGCATTCTGTGTATGGCCACTAGATGGCGATAATATCCTATGTACATAATAGAAAGAAGAGACCAGAAGTAACTGTACCTTTGCATCTTCTCTCTGTATCTGCATTAGGATGAAACCAAAGATCCCAAACACTGGTTTAGGTCATTTATATCCGGCCTAAATTCTGTCAATGTATCCGCTGTTAACTTGCTGTTCTGTAATCCCTGTATATTTTATTATAACCAGGCAGCTTTATCTAAGTTTATTGCTTCAACACGTAAAATAATGTTCAGTTCTAAATTAGAGCATTTAAAGAGGTTGTCCACCTTAAACTAACTTGTTCCTTATCCGCAGGACCATGGGGGGTCTGACCTCCGTACCCCTGGCCTCTTTGTTTTCTATACAGCTGCGGCACGTGACCAGTGGCTCTATTCTTTCCTAAGGGGCCGCCGAGTGCTGTACAAATATTTTTTATTGTGACCACAGCCTGACCAGGGCCAGTGAAAGAGTACTGATAAATCTTATATAGGCACTAGAAGCGGTGGGGAGACACGACTAGAAAGGGATGGGTACCCTGTGGTTGGCTCTGACCTGCAATGCATGCTGGGAGATGTAGATTTGCTGGCCGGATGCAATGATGGAAAACTGGGATCATTTAGAAAAGTGTGAATCTGGGGCTAGGATCTTTGTAGACAAGCAGGAATGGTGTGAAACAATTGTTGGGGGATCGATGAGGGGGACATCACTTGGAGGGTTAACTAGACCTACCAAAGCATCACTGGGGGGGGGGGGGGGGGTTAACTAGGCCTTCCAGAGGCATCACTGGGGGGGTTAACTAGACTACAAGGGGCATCACTGGGGGGGTTAACTAGACTACAAGGGGTATCACTGGGGGGGGGGGGGGTTAACTAGACTACAAGGGGCATCACTGGGGGGGTTAACTAGACTACAAGGGGTATCACTGGGGGGGGGTTAACTAGACTACAAGGGGTATCACTGGGGGGGTTAACTAGACTACAAGGGGTATCACTGGGGGGGTTAACTAGACTACAAGGGGTATCACTGGGGGGGTTAACTAGACTACAAGGGGTATCACTGGGGGGGTTAACTAGACTACAAGGGGTATCACTGGGGGGGTTAACTAGACTACAAGGGGTATCACTTGGGGGTTAACTAGACTACAAGGGGCATCACTGGGGGGTTAACTAGACTACAAGGGGCATCACTGGGGGTTACCTACAATAGCAGGGGCACTAGGGGAACAATACTTTGCCTTGCCCCGGGTGCTGCCGACCCACGCTACTAACTGCCGCACACAGTATGTGGCCCTCGAATGATTTTATTAATGCCCGACTGGCCCTTAACATGGAAAAGGTTCCCCACCCCTGCTGTAGACAATGCATAAAGGCTGGGTTAACACTGCATTTTTACAGTCCATTTAACAAAAAAAAAAAAAATGGTATATTGATAATTTATAATATAATATTACCGCTATTGTTACTTTGGAGGAATAAATGGGGTTTACCAATCGTCATCAATATCAGCCATGTTAAAATGTAGGATCTGAGTGGATACAACCGTGAGGCGTCTATTGGTATTTAGCATTGGATGGCCCTGTTCAGCATTGTCAGTGGAGACATGCCTACGTACACACCTCCCTGTTTCAGCAAACTCTGCACAGATGAACACTACAAGTGAGTTTTGTAATATATCTTATCAAATAAAAATGCTTCTTTCTCCTGTATTGTGCATCTTACCTCTGTAACCTGATCCCTGAGCTATCTACAAGTCTATAGAGAGAGGAGGAAGATGGGAGTGCAGAGAGAGAAAGACAGTACAGATGAGCGCAACTCGAGCCCATCTCTAAAAGACAGTAAGGCTGGGTTCACACTGCGTTTTTGCAATCCGTTTAACGGATACGGATTAACGGACAAAAAAAATAGTTTCAGCAACGTTTTAGTGTCCGTCAAAAAAAACGGATCCGTTTTGATCGTTTTTTTTTTTTATAATGGAAGTCAATGGAAAAACGGATCAAAACGGATGCACACAACTGCATCCATTTCTGTAATCCGTTTTTCATCTGTTTTTTTTTTTTTTTTTAAACGGATGAAAAAAAATGGATTGCAAAAACGCAGTGTGAACCCAGCCTAAGACAATATGAATGGGCCCGAGATGTTGTGCAAAGTCTGTGTACTTTGTGTCATCTTTCAAAACATTTACAAATGTAATGCTTGTGTTAGAAGCCGTAAAAAGTATAAATGTCAATAAAGACAATTTATTATAATCTCGCCAAACTTCAAGAGATTTAGGTATGATAATTCTTACCGCGCTTGTTATAAACTCATGGGGACGTTTCCATGAATGGATTTTCAGATTTGCTGGTAATTCAATTTTTCCTTCAGGGTCATCAAAAAAATGCTGAAAATAAGAATAAAAATAGATTTATGGAAAATCAACAATTGAAAGCAAAGACAGTCTGCGTCCTACTGGAAAATTTTCAAAAACTGCTGAGGTTAAAGGGGTTGTTCAGCGAAAATCTTTTTCGTTCAAATCAACTGGTGTCAGAAAGTTATACAGATTTGTAATTTAATTCTAATAGAAAAGCTCAAGTTTTCCCATACTTATCAGCGGCTGTATGTCCTGCAGGAAATGTTTTCTTATTTTCAGTCTGACACAGTGCTCTCTGCTCCCATCTCTGGCCGAGACAGGAACTTTGTCTTGGTTTTTTATGAATCCCCATAGAAAACCTCTCCTGCTCTGGACAGTTCCTGTCTCGGCCAGAGATGGCAGCAGAGAGGACTGTGTCAGACTGAAAATAAAACAACATTTCCTGCAGGACATACAGCAGCTGATAAGTATGGGAAGGCTTGAGATTTTTTAATAGAAGTAAATTACAAATCTATATAACTTTCTGATATCAGTTGATTTGAAAGAAAAATATTTTTGCTGGACAATCCCTTTAAGGTGAAAGTACCACTTTGCCTATGAAAAAGATTCTTTTATATCACCTGGTCTGTGCTGGCGCATAGATCCCAGTGATGCAGTCAATTTTTCAATAATAAAGATAAGACCAATAGTTGGTGAATTGCGGGCAGCTAGGCAAGAATATAATTTCCCAATGTATAGATTTGAACCTACAGTATGTTGTGCTGTGCTTGTGCAAAATCAATGAGAATCCAGATACAGACTACATATAGATACTGCCTGGTGTCGCTGCTTTAGTGCCTAATAGGGTTGAACATGTATTAAAAAGGACCAAGGCTATGTTCACACACAGTATTTCCGTCAGTCCTTTTTTCAACCAAAACCAGGAGTGTAACTGACAGGGCAAAATTATAAAGGAAAGATTTGCATTGTTTCAACCTACTCCTGGTTTTGGTTGAGAAAAAGAGACTGACGGAAATACTATGTGTGAACATAGCCTTATCCTGAAAATAAGATTTAGTGTCATTTTGCAGTTTTTTTTTGTAGTAGACTTGAAATATAAGCCCTACTCCAATAATAAGCGCTGGTTCAAGTCAGCTGACCGAATCCCTGACACTGGGTGCTTAGCATCAGCCAATCAGGGCCAGACTTGTAATGCCCCGCCCCCACCTGCTCAACACAAGCTGCAGGGGAGGCAGGAGGGGTAAGAAGATGTACAGTAGGGGGCATTGTATATTGGGGGGATGGAGGGTATGTGGGCAACTACAAAGGAGGGGGGGAGGTATACAGTATGGGGACTACCTGCAGAGGGGACAGGGAGATATACAGTATGGGGACTACCTGCAGAGGGGGGGGGGATGTATACAGTATGGGGACTACCTGCAGAGGGGACAGGGAGGTATACAGTATGGGGACTACCTGCAGAGGGGACAGGGAGGTATACAGTATGGGGACTACCTGCAGAGGGGACAGGGAGGTATACAGTATGGGGACTACCTGCAGAGGGGACAGGGAGGTATACAGTATGGGGACTACCTGCAGAGGGGACAGGGAGGTATACAGTATGGGGACTACCTGCAGAGAGGGGGGGAATTTTATAGAGTATGGGGGAAACATCTATGTGTAGGTTGGTATACAGTATGGGGGGAGGGAGGTATACAGTATGGGGACTACCTGCAGAGGGGGGGGGGATGTATATAGTATGGGGGAAACATCTATGTGTAGGTTGGTATACAGTATGGGGGGAGCGAGGTATACAGTATAGGGACTACCTGCAGAGGGGGGGGATGTATATAGTATGGGGGAAACATCTATGTGTAGGTTGGTATACAGTATGGGGGGAGGGAGGTATACAGTATAGGGACTACCTGCAGAGGGGGGGGATGTATATAGTATGGGGGAAACATCTATGTGTAGGTTGGTATACAGTATGGGGGGAGGGAGGTATACAGTATGGCAAAGTGTTTGCAGTCCTGACTTCCTTGCATTCTATGTCTGTATCCAGCTATTATTTGCAGGTCATGGGGTCAATGAAGTCAGTGGTGTGTAGCACAGTATAATTAATGGCAAACATGCCGCCCCTCAAATCTGCCGCCTGAGCAATGAACTCATCTCACCTCATGGCAGAAATGGCCCAAGTCACAGGCTCACTGACTGCCGCCGGGCTCCTGCATTTCCTGCAAGGTCACTACCCGGCTCAGGAGTGCCCCCTCAGTCAGTCAGTGACGGGGGGGGGGAAGCACTCAAGCCACTGACCGACTGAGTGGGCAATTTCCGCCAAGCCATAACAACACCGGAACCCAGGAGAAACTGAGGCCTGGCAGCAGTCAGTGAATCTGTGACGCAGGAGCATGGGGAAGGTGCAGTTTGCAATTAAGCTCCATTCACTTCAATAAAACTGAGCAGCAAAAACCTGCCCAAGCTGGAGACAAGAGCGGGGCTGTCTCTGGAAGATAGTGGGCATGTTTTTGTAGCGCTGGAGAACCCCTTTAAACAGTCAGTAGGTCCTGACACAATGAGTGGCTTCTTCTAATGTGTTTGGGCCATTTGTGGATTGCAGTGGATATCCTATGGACATGTGTGACCATGTGCAGAGCTCACCAATGCCGGACTCTTCCCAGTCTTGTCCTTGTCTTTTCCAGCTTTTCCTGTGTCCCACTTCTCAGCATTTATATCGGCTTCATTCCATTCTGGCCACATTGAAGATCTTCCATTCTTGAACTCAACCGATGCCACCAAGGTGTTAGCAACAACTGATGACACACTAGAAATCAGAACATATCTATATATTAATATACAAACATCAAGGAAATAAAACGAAAGAAAGCTGCTGTTCACAAATCAAGATATATATATATATATATATATTTGCCAAAAGTCCCTGTTTGCACTAACCCAAACAATCGACATTTGGAGCCTGGAACTTGAATGCAGCCCGAAAACTGCCTGGAAAACATGGAAGTGAAGTCTGTGCATGTAATGGGTCACAAAGCCAGATGTTAAATTGAGCCCTGATCCTTAAAGGGGTACTCTGACGAAAAATATTTTCTTTCAAATAAACTGGTGTCAGAAAGTTTTCTAGATTTGTAAATTGCTTCTATTTAAAAATCTCAAGGCTCCCAGTGCTTATTAGCTGCTATATGCTCTCTGCTGCCACCTCTGTCCATGTCAGGAACTGTCCAGAGCAGCAGCAAATCCCCATAGAAAACCTCTCCTGCTCTGGACAGTTCCTGACATGGACAGAGGTGGCAGCAGAGAGCACTGTGCCAGACTGGAAAGAATACACCACTTCCTGCAGGATATACAGCAGCTGATAAGTACTGGAAGAGTGGAAATTTTTAAATAGAAGCAAATTACAAATCTATAATAACTTTCTGAAACCAGCTGATTTGAAAGAAAAAGATTTTTATTAAATCTTCTCCAGAAGACACAGGATACATGAGGCAGCGCTTTAGCAGATCTTCGGGGCACTGCTAGTAGCGTTACCTCGAAAATCTGGGTGACTTTTTTGCTTCAAACTTAACTTTCTTTTATATATGATTGTTGTTGACCTTAAAGGGGTACTCCAGCGTGGGGGCACTTGTGCGCTGGGACCGGGGAGGAGGTGGCCGAGGGAAAAGACGTCTAGTCACCTCCCAGGTTCCAGCGGCGGGTCCCACATCGCGGTGCTCCGGTGCCTGGTTCCCGGCCGCTTCCGGGTGTCTGACGCAGGCCCGAGACATGACGTCTCAGGTCCGCTCAGCTACTCAGTGAAGGAGACGGTGTAAAAAAAAAATTGTAATAAAAAAAAGTTTTTAAAAGTATAAAAAAAAACCTTGTAAACCCCCTCCCAATAAAAGTTTAAAAGACCCTCTGCCCAATATAAAAATATAAATATAAATAAATAAACATATTACATATTGAAGCGTGCGGAATTGTCCGATCTATTAATTTATAATAATATTGTTTCCGCACGGTGAATGGCGTAAACGAAGAAAAAAAAAAAACGCACCAGGATTGCTGATTTTATTAAATTATATATCACAAAAAAATTTATAAAAAGCAATCAAAAGTTTTCTGTTACACCAATATGATATTAATAAGAACTAGAGATCATGGCGCAAAAAAATGACCCGACCAGCCCTGTAGGGGGAAAAATAAAAGCGCTCTGGCTCTTAGAAGGCGGGAGGAACATTGCATTAATCTGACCCGGACTTTTGTGCATCAAAGGGCTTGAAGGGGTTAAGGGAATGGTTGGGTTACAGGACCAGGACAGGTTATCACGCTTGGGGTTATTTACTCTAGAAAAAAAGACGTCTCAGCAGCGATCTGATCAGAATGTACAAATATATGAATGGACAGTACAGAGGTCTCTGTAGTGGTCTCCTTACTCCTAGGTCTGTAACCATGACAAGGGGACATCCTCCTTTCACCATCAGCACAGATGTGGATTCTCTACTGTAAGAGCAGTGAGACTGTGGAACTCTCAGCCACATGATGCTGTCATGGCTGATTCATTATATAAGTACAAGGGGTCTGGATAGACGTTTGACTTTTTCAACCCTATAAGCCATGTTACTATGTAAAGATTCTGGGCCGAGACGGACACCGGGGCCCTGATGTGACTCTTAGCGCTGCCTCCCCTACAGCAATGCCACCGGCCACAACACATGGAATGAGATTTAGGCCAAACCGTGTTAAATAAATGGAACAGTAGCTGGAGGGTTCGGGCCGCAAATAGCTTCAAAGTGGAGTAAAGCCGGCGGTAATGCTTTGTCACACATGAGAAGTAAGCAGTATACTAATAGGTGAGCTCACTAGTCCACCGCTGCTTTACAATAGACACTCTGTAAAGTGTCAGCACCCGCTGAAGCATAAAAACACATTTATATTCAAGCTTCAAACACATTCCAAGACTGAATGGCTTAAAGGGATAGAATACATAAGAAGAGCATGTGCCTAGAGGTCACAATAATATCCTGTGACTAAATATACCGAATACCATCATGAATGTGTAATATAGGTATAAGAAGAAGAGGGTAATACAACTGCTCGGCATCTTATATGTGTATTCAGAGAGCAACACGGGTCCAAAGACAAGCACAGAAGGTTTATGATGTTATTAACACCTTCTAAAGTAGGTTATAGTAGCAGGAGCCTTTATTAAAGGGGAACTAGGGTGAAAATCTTTTTCTTTTAAATCAGATGGTTTCAGAAAGTTATATAGATTTGTAATTTACTTCTATTTAAAAATATCCAGTCTTCCAGTACTTATCAGCTGCTGTATGTCCTGCAGGAAGTGATGTATTCTCTCCAGTCTGACACAGTGCTCTCTGCTGCCACCTCTGTCCAGAGCAGCAGCAAATGCCCATAGAAAACCTCTCCTGCTCTGGACAGTTCCTGACATGGACAGAGGTGGCAGCAGAGAGCACTGTGTCAGACTGGAGAGAATACAGCACTTCCTGCAGGACATACAGCAGCTGATAAGTATGGAAAGAATTGAGATTTTAAAATAGTAGTAAATTACAAATCTAAATAACTTTCTGAAACCAGTTGATTTAAAAGAAAAAGATTTCCGCCAGAGTACCCCTTTAATTACTATAATATTAGATTACATTCTCCATGTAAGTTTTTCTTCCCAGTCTTCCGACCACTTGGCTGAACTACTTTGTGGTGTTGCAGTTAGTAGAGCGGCAGCCGTTCTGTCCTTCTATCTTCGGCATGGTGTCTGATCATATTGCGGCGGCGCTGTCTTTGTAGACTGTATGGTTAAGCAACAATTAATCCTCACGCTGAGGAGTGTAAGAATCCTGAAGACTTTGATTAATTTTTCCCTGAAATTTGGATCTCCTCAGAACACCTTGTCCTTCCATCTGTTGCTGAGGAGTGGGGCGCTGCCTGCCTGCCTGCAGTCTGTCGGGTTGGCACTCCTTACACCTTGTAGTTCTTCTCTTTTATATACCAGCATCCCTGTGGATACACATATTAAATTGGCAAAAAGATCAAATAGGCTTGAAGGGCAGATGGAAGTGTAAGGGCATACATAATGAAGTCTGAACCTCCAGCATATCCACCTTGGAAAGTACTGCAGAGGTTCGGCCGTATTACAGTACATTGGCCGGTTTTCTCAACATCTTAGAAGATATGAAGTTACTTTGTTGTGTCTACAACAGTTACCATAGAAATATTAAAGGGGTACTCTGGCGATTTTTTTAATCAAATGTTGTCAGAAAGTTCTACAGACTGTAAATGACTTCTATTTAAAAAATTTCAAGTCTTCCAGTACTTATCAGCTGCTGTATGTTCTGCAGGGTTGTACAGCGAAACTGTTTTTCTTTCAAATCCACAGGTGTCAGAAAGTTATACAGATTTGTAATTTAATTCTATTGAAAAATCTCCAGTCTTCCAGTACTTATCAGCGGCTGTATGTCCTGCAGGGTTGTACAGCAAAACTGTTTTTCTTTCAAATCCACAGGTGTCAGAAAGTTATACAGATTTGTAATTTAATTCTATTGACAAATCTCCAGTCTTCCAGTACTTATCAGTTGCTGTATGTCCTGCAGGAAGTGGTGTATTCTCTCCAGTCTGACACAGTGCTCTCTGCTGCCACCTCTGTCCATGTCAGGAACTGGATTTAAACACAGTGAGAGTGGCCGACTAATAGATGGAAAGGTGGTCTCCACAAGTCCAAAACAAACAAGCAAGAAAAATCTAGAAATGACTAGTGTGGTAGACTCAAAAGATAGGCTTATTAAGTGCACGAATAATATATACAAGTAAATGCAATTCTATCTAACAAATGGTCAGATGAGGCAATGGGCTAGGGTACTGTCAGGAGGGTCGCCCTATTCGGCCCTGCCTAGCGTAAGTACTAGAAGACTGGAGATTTTGAAATAAGTAAATTACAAATCTATATAACTTTCTGACACCAGTTGATCTGAAAAAAAAATTTCCCCTTCCCCTTACCAAAACCTGTGTTCTGAAGTAATAGGTCAGGGGCATCATATACCGTGGTATCATCCCCCTCCTAGGATTATCTCTAATGTCTAGGAAGCCGTATTAAGCCATCAAATAGAAGAGAGAGGTCAGGGAGGGAAGTACAGGGTCAGGAAAAAGTCTCAGGACCTTTTATTTCAGAAGTAAAAGGGAAAATGACCTATCTGAATCCCCCAGTAACTAATGGGCGAGGGGGCCTATCTTTTATGTTCAAAACATGGCTGCCATGTTGAATGAAAGGCAAGTTTTTCCAATGGGAAGGTGGGCATGTAGCATATGGAAGAACACCAGACCTGTCTCAGTGGCCGCAATCAGATTTGCAATATCTCTTGTAGTTTAAATGTTATCAGCAACAACAACCTAGAATGTTCCCTGTGATGCATTGATGTGTTAAATGTGTTGTCCATGGTGCTGAACACAGAGCTGAAGTTGAACACAAAGCAACTTTCTGTGCTGATCTAAACTGGCAGCTGTTAAGAAGGCATCCATGAGCTCCCTCGCCCATTTTTTGCTAAGGTTTTCAGATTTGTCATTTTCCTGTAAGGGCCCTATTACACGGAAAGAAAATCGGCCAAATCGGCCCTATCTGGCCATGACAACGATCATCGGCTGATCGTTGATATAGGTTTGGACCTATAATTGTTGGGCGCCGACCGCGCATCGCTACATGCAATAGCAGTGCGCGGCCGTCAGCTGACGATTTCCAAACTCTATACATTACCTATCGATGATGCAGGGCTCTTCTTGCGCTCTGATTTTCCCCGGGTCCCACGCGCTCCAGGTTCAGAGAGGCCTGTCTCAGCTGAAAGGCCGGGAACAACGCAGGCAGTGATTGACTGAGCGCTTGTTTACAGTTATTATAGGGCCCCCATCGGCCCGTGTAATAGAACCCTTAGGAGCACTGCCCGCGCCGATCTGCTCCCTTTCCAAAGATAATCAATGGAGCAATCCGGATCGGCGCTATGGGGGGGGGGTGCTCCTAACAGTCTCAGCGGACCATGAAGCACACGACTAACTGCACCAGAATGACTCAAAGGAGGAAGGTAAGACACATAATGTAAGATACATAGCTTCCTCCTCTGCGTCTCCTGTGCAATAGGGACATAGCAGCATAGTAATGCTGTAATATTCCTATTAGGGATGGTCGGGATGGTTCGGGTTCGTATGAACCCGAATGCTCGGCAGCAGATTCCCGCGGTCTGTCCGCGCCGTGGAGCGGGCGGATCCAGCGGGAGTAACACCTGGAAAACTGGGATACAGCCTATGGCTGTGGCTGTATCCCAGTTTTCCAGGCAGTCCTCCCGCTGGATCCGCCCGCTGCACAGAGCGGGCAGACAGCGGGAATCATTACCGAGGGTTCGGGTTCGTATGAACCTGAACCGAACTCGGTTCGGACCATCCCTAATTCCTATATACAATGGGTAGAGTATACAGCTGATGCACAAGTACTTTGTGAATAATGGCAAATGATACAAGAAAATAAGGTCTAAATGCATAGGGGACACGTGTCTATGGGCCACCATGTGGGGAAGGGGGGGCTGCTGAATGCGTCATGTCATCATCCTAGATCATGCCGTGCTTCATGGAGTACAAAGCTACATTCAGTTATTTAGCTCTAAAGTCTTCAGGACGTTGTTAGTTAGCTATATGCTTGCTGGCTGACTCTTGTTTTCTTTAATAGAGGGCGGCCAACAAGTCGACAAGATTTCAATCATCCATTGTGCTCCACAAAACGGCTTGAAATGTATATCTGTGAGGTGGTGTCCCGACAATGTAGACGCGCAGTATACTCTTGGTTTCTATTTTAGTGGAAACTATAGATGGATCTGTCAATTACACACACAGATATATATATATATATATATATATATATATATATATATATACACGACACCCAGCAGTATTAACACATGATATATGAAGTTCTGGGATGCGGTCACGTTTAGCCTCTGTAATTTGTATAGGGTGCATATATATATATATATATATATATATATATATATATATATATATACAAATTTTAATTTTTTTTTTTAAATTAAGGAAATACTGTGGTAATTTTTTTTTTTTTTTAGGAAATCCACATTATCAGGCATCAAACGCATCAAAGACCAGCCTAAAGATGTATACTCATGTATATAGACTTCTACATATATTGCGCACCCAGCTGGACACTCCATAGGAATTACAACTGATTCGTGACATCGCGGTTTTTTACAGAATCTGCCTGATCTATTAAATTAAGGAAAATAGCAGTATATGTGCATTTCCCATAATGAATGTCCATACATTAAGAATTTGTCTAACTTTCCATAAGGGAGACTTCCACTGGGAGTCACCCCCTTGGCTGTAGGCTTTCCTCTCCTGGAGGGATATCTGGTTATTCCTGTGTTTTGAGACTCGTAACTGAGGCTCTACAGACCCCTCTTTTGTTATTTGGTGTCTTTCCTTGTGTGGTGAGCGCACAAAGCACGAGCACTTCCTGTGTTTGGACTCTTTTTCTTTTTTTTGAGAAAAGGCCAAATATCAGCACGGAGGGAGCATGGAGCTCAGATTGGCTCTATATATAACAATGATTTAAAGGGAACCAATCAGCACAATTGTACTATATGACTCCCAGCTGCACCCTATAGATCTTTATTGCAGCTCCCCTTGGAGAGACCCCATTAGAGGTCTCTCTGCCTGTCAATCATCCCCCCCCCAGAGCGCGCTGACAGGCAAAGAGCCGTGACTAATCACGGATGACTCTCCTCCCAGATGACTAGTTACCGCTCCTTTCCCCACCTTGCGGGCTGGAATAAAACACATTTTTCCCCAATTTAAAGATGGTTGGTTGGTATGGTAGGGAAACTGTAATAAAGATCTATAGGGTGCAGCTGGGAGCTAGATCAGCACAATTCTGCTGACTGGTTCCCATTCAACATAGAAAACTTAAAAAATAAATAATCACAGTATATTGCAAAGCTGTCTATGATTACAGCCCCAGTTGATTTCTAAAAAAAATTCATTTAAAAAAAAAAAAAAAAAAAAAAATTGCAATAGGTACCCTTTTAGAAACAAAGTGTCAGGCTGGGACGCAGGAACACAGCATCAGGATACAACACTAGCATAGTCACACTCAAAGAGGCTCTATCACAGGCAAGGAGGAGGATAAGGGAAGAAGTAGTTTTATGGAGGTTGGAGCCCCAACCCCAGGACGTGATTGGGGCAGAGACTCCAGATCCCGAATCCCTCCTCCAGAGCTGACTGGCGGTGCCTGCTGCCAGTCAGCACAATACTAGTGTGGCTCAGCTAAGCCGTTCGGCCAGGTGGCAGTGAGGCCCTGGCAAAAACTAAGGGTCCTATTACACGGAGCGATTTTTAACGATTAACGATAAACGATCGCAAACGAGATTGTTTATCCTTAACCTGAAATCGTTCCCCATATTACACAGAACAATGTTGTTAGTTACGATCGTTACTATGATTGTTTATTCCATCTGATCCCAGCAAAACAATGAACAATGTGCAATTACACTGAACGATTAGTGACCGAATGCGGAACTTGAGCGAACGAATGTGAAATTACAGCGAACGATTAACGATAATTTTAGATTCAGATCTAAATGAATGATCAACGACATACAAACGATTTTCCGATTGTTGTCTGCAATTACACTGAACGATTATCGTTTAAATTCAAACGCTATAACGATTTTTTGCATGATAATTGTCCCGTGTATTAGGGCCCTAAGGATGCCATTGGTGAGTCCCTGGCCTGTTGGCGTTGGCGGTCGGGTCGGTTGTCAGCGCTGTTAGGAGGCCGGCCGCACACTTCGGCAGTGATGGAAGCAGAGTGTCACGGCAGTCTCCTAACGCAAAGTATATGTGATCATTTAATCGCCTTTCAGCCGCCCTGTACTCTGCATTTAGCAGCGGTGATAAATATAGAAGAGAGGGGGCATCTGGTACTGGTTCAGGTCATCACATCCATACGTGGTGGGTCTCTTACTTGTTACACATGCCCCCCCCCAACCTTATCATTTTTCCCTTTGATTATTGAATATTTTTATTTATTATAAATATTTATTTGATTGAATATTTTGATATATAGATAGGAGACCATGCACAGATGTACAAAGCCTATGGGAAGAATGGATGCCGCCACCAGCTGGGCTCTCCGCTCGGGGCATGTGTGCCCTTGTAAGCGGCATCTTCCTTTGTATATCTGTGTAAACCATGGGCTTAGATATTTTTCGGTTTATATTCCCGTGATGACGGCTATTAACCCTGCTGGTGATGCCTCTATTCCGCCATAACCTCTGGCTATCATCTGGCATCTTCAATCTCAATGAACTCAGCCATAGCCTAAAACTGATATTCAAAGAAAATAGAGTTTGTCAGTAACTATCTGTAAGTCTAGGAAATCAGATGACAGCGAGTTGTCGCCCTCCATCAGATGTACCATGTCAGCCAGGGACTCTGTCACTATCTTAAGGGCTCTTCTTTGTAACATCACAAATACTTGGCAGACGGACAGCACTCACTGGAAATGCTTTCGGACTTGGGTAGATACAAAGCAGCCGCCTGTCAGACAGCATGAGTATCATGGAACCATTGCAGTTATGGAATCCAATAGGGAAAAGCACAATACTGAGCAGTGTCCCTTTAAGACGAGCCTCCTGTACTAAGTGTTGTGTCTACAATGTCTATGTCGTTTTGCATCCAAATCAAGGTAAGACAGCTACAAATAGATCAGGTTTTAGGTCAATCGATACATCTAGCCGGGATCGCAGTCCTCATGCCGATAAAACAAACGACACCTTGTTAGCTGGAAAGTAATAGGTCTGGGAAACCTGAAAGCTCGAGAAAGACGATAGAAAGGGAATTATAATAAATATTACATTTGTGTGGATGTTATCGTTTCCCTCATTTTATTTGTCGATAACAATGAGATTTCCCCCAGGCTGAATCAGATTTAAAGGGGAAGTTCACCAAAAAAATCTTTCAATTCAACTGGTGCAAAAAAAGTGCCAGAGATCTTTAATTTACTTCTATTAAAAAAAAAAAAAAAAGTTGTCTTCAAGTACTTATCAGCTGATGTATATCCTGCAGGAAGTGGTGCATTCTTTCCAGTCTGGAGAGCAGGAGATATTTTCAATAGGGATTTGCTGCTGCTCTAGACAGTTCCTGACATGGACAGAGGTGGCAGCAGAGAGCACTGTGTCAGACTGGAAAGAATACACCACTTCCTGTAGGACATACAGCAGCTGATAAGAATTGGAAGACTGGAGATTTTTTTAATAGAAATAAATTAGAAATCTCTGGCACTTTCTGGCACCAATTGATTTGAAAGATTTTTTTTGTGAACTACCCCTTTAAGTGAGTTGCTTCTTTACTACTGCTTAGCACCAAATAATAAACTCTCTCCGAGGAGCTGACCACTTGGCCCCCCTTCACACGCCTGGTAAATTTATCTGGATTTCTTATTAGGAAATTAGGATAAATTTCCGGACCCATAGGGTTCTATTGAGCACGGACACCCTTCAGTATTTTTCCTGACGGGTGTCTGTGTCGGAGAAAAGCTCAGGAAAATATGACGTCCTATATGTGTTCAGAATCCTGGAACGGATGGCCCATAGAGCCCTATGGGGGCATCCACAATTTCGGACAGCCTAAGATCCAGAATTCCAGATGCTTTGCTTGTCAGCCCAGGCCAGTGCCTTCAGGTGCTGACGCCGGCCCTTTAACTGTACAAGCTCCTATTTAGGAGCCTTATTCACAAGTGCTGTGGATGCGCAATCTCTGGCAATTTTAGGGCCCATTAATTTCTATTGGGCTATTCACAAGGTTAAAGATTTTACGGATCCGCCATCCGTTTTGTAAATAAATAGGACCTAGTGCGGAGCGTGATTGTGGCACAGATTTCCCTTACAAGTCTATGGATTTATGGATTAAACGGATGCAACGTTTATAAATCTGTGAAAAACATGTTGTCACGTAACTTTAATATAACTACCATTATACAATTTAAGCAGATCTGTGAAAAAAACGGACACAGATTGCAATACGGATGCAATCACAGGCGGTTTTTACAAATCACAGGGCTATATAGAGGAGCACAGAGCTTAAAAATCACTGAACGTGTGAATAAGGCCTTAAAGGGATAATCCAGCGTTATAAAAACATGGCCACTTTCTTCCAGAGACAGCAGCACTCTTGTCTCCAGTTTGAGCGCAGGTTTTGTAATGCTGCGTTTACACGGAACGCTTATTTTTCTAATTTTCGCAATAACGATCGCATTTGAGCAATAATCGTTCCGTGTAAACACAGCAAACGACCAAGCGACAAATTGTTAATTTTGATCTTTCAACATGTTCTCAAATCGCCGTTCGTCATTCCCTAAAAATTCACAGATTGCTTTGTTTAAACAGATCGCATTAACGATTTTTCTTACAAATTTTCTAACAATTTTTTAAAAAAATTATTCATCTAAATGCTGATCGTTATGAAAACCAAACCGTTGCTTCAAAATCGTTAAACAACCGATTGGGCAAATGATGGCTTCGTGTAAATGCAGCATAACTCAGTAAATGGCGCTTAATTGCAAACCACACCTGACCTGGAGACAAGAGTGATGCTGTCTCTGGAAGAAAGTGGCCGTGTTTTCATAACGCTGGATAAACCCCTTTAAATGCGCCGCCGTGCTTGACCGGGCCAGAAGCCATTGGCTCCCGACATGTCAATCATTTTTGTGGCTAGAGGCAGCATTATACCTCCAAACGCAAGAAGCCATGACGACTTCCGGTTCCGGCGCCATGAGGTGAGGACGTGTTGCACCTCGGCTCCGGCGCGCGATCCCGATACCGCTACCCCACACACCCGCAAGCTATATCGGGGACCTCCAAAAGACTCCCCTCAAGCCTGGGCACCGGGATGGACCGTTTCCTGAAGAAAGGGACAACGGGATCCAAGGCAAAAGGCCGCAGCAAATCCCGGAAGACTGAGAGCCGGGACACAAACATGGCGTCCTCACCTGCCTCTTCCAGGGTGGCTTCCCCGGATCACTCCGAGAGGGACTGTTCGGGAGGGGAGGATGACGGTGAGTCCTTCTCCATTGACTATGTCTCCCTCGCTGCTGAAGTGGCGAAAAGAATCACCCCAGGACTGCAAGAGTCCATAATTGCAGCTGTGACTAAGACACTGGGTCAGGTTCAAGCAGAGGTCGCAGCACAGGGGGGGAGACTAGCTGCAGCCGAGGACAGAATTCAGAGGCTGGAGGACTCAGAAGACAACATGCAGACTCGCTTATCTTCCATAGAAGCTGATAATAAACGCCTATGGGAAAAAATGAAAGATCTAGAAAACCGTTCAAGGAGAAATAATCTCCGCATTGTAGGTGTGCCTGAATCGGTGAGACAAAGGGACTTGATGCATGTCTGTGAAAAAATTATTCCCTCCCTACTGGAACTACCACGGCCCTGCAAGGTTGAGAGAGCGCATCGGCTGGGTCCAGACCCCAAACTAGTGGCGGATGGGGGAGTGTCTCCGGGCCTGCAGCAAAAATCTAGGCCACGGCAGGTCATAGTAAAATACCTGGACTTCACTGATAAAGTGGCTATACAGCGGGCCTTTAAAAACAGGAGGACTAACCTAGACTTTGAAGGTCACCGCTTGCTCATATTTGGAGACTACTCCGTGGAAGTTTCCAGGCGCAGAAAACTATTGTCTCCCATATGCACGGCCCTGTTTCGCAGGCAGATCCGATTCGCCTTAATGTACCCTGCCACTCTGCGAGTGTTCCACGCCGATGGTTCGGTGTCCTCGTTCACGGATGTTACGGAGGCAACAGAAGGCTTAAAAGATATTCTAGAACACCAATCTTCCGGATCCCCAGCGGGCTCGCCACGTGACCAGAATAGAAACGACTCTAGGATCCCTATTTCCCAGCACAGGGTGCGGAGTCCCTCCGGGCACCCACCATCAGGCCTCTCCGTGTGGGCTGCTTCGCCGAAAGAGAAGCGAACACGGCGCACTACCCTGCCGCAGGATGACGGGAACTGACCTATCTCGCAGTGGACTTCACCCTGTCCTGGGGTGATCCGCCCTACCGGTCCCAGATTATGGTGATGTTGCAAGGCCATGACAGGGATAATCGGATTATGGAGGACGGCCGGCCTGTGGTCGCCCATGATCTTTCTCAGGCCCTTCTGACATCTCGTTATGCCTATAGCAGCTTACTGTTTTCTTTTCGTTCTTTATTCTATATCTTTTCTTCCTCTTCTCCTACACCTTCGTGCCTGGTGCTCTTCCCATTGCCTTAGGGATGTCTGGTTTCCTTAGTGTTTATATACGGGATCCCGCAAGGGAGCTGTTCTCTACTATATGATAATAATGCTCTTTCTCATGGAAAAAAGTGAGGTCCCGAGACCAGCTATGCGCCGGGTGATGCTATGCTCAGATATCACCTGGTTGGTCAATTTTGATTGGAACAGGATATTCCTGATCCTCTGTGTTTTTGATTTTCTTGTTATGTTTGTGTGCGGGGAATGTGTTTGGGAGGGAAAGGGAGGGGTGCTCACGTGCAGAATGGGGAAGAGTATTGTGTCTCTGCTTATTATCTCTTGTCTGTTTGATTATGGTTAGATTACTCACGTGGAACGTCAAAGGTCTCAGATCCCCACACAAACGTCATATGGTGCTGCGTCACCTGAGGAAGTTCTCTCCTGACATCGTGTTTCTCCAAGAGACACATCTGGCGGCAGAGGATTTCTTCAGAATGAAGAAAAATTGGGTGGGAGCGGTTTATGGGTCGCCTGCAGTAGACCGCAAAGCCGGGGTACTGATACTCCTTCACAAGTCCTTTGGCCACGAGGTATGTCAATCCTGGTCGGATGCTGATGGTCGCATTTGTAAACTACACCTTAAAACACAAATGGAGGAACTGCTTCTAGTTAATGTATATGCTCCCTCTGACTCCAACACACATTTCTTTACCTCTTTGTCGGATCTATTACTGCAAGAGCAGGTGACTCATAGAATCATTGGAGGGGATTGTAATGCGGTGATGTCACATGTTGAGGATAGGAAAGCAAGTGGCCCTAGGCCGACAGCACCTAGACATAGTGATTCCACACTCCCAAAATGGGCATCTTCGGTGGAGGTCACGGATACGTGGAGATTGCTCAATCCTGACAACCGCGAATATACCCATTTCTCCTTTCCACATAACTCGTGGTCCAGGATTGATTACCTGTTTACATCTAATTCTCTCCTCCCCCGGATAGACACTGTCAGAATAGATGAACTCATTATTTCTGACCACGCACCAGTGATACTCCACCTACATGACAAGGTTCCCAAGGGTACAGATTACTTATGGCGGTTCCCCATGGGTTTAGCCAGGGACGAAAATTTTAGAGACATCCTGAAAGGGTGGTGGTTGGAGTATAAAAGGGATAACCAGGAACACACGGACTCACCCCAACTATTCTGGGATGCCGCTAAGGCTGTTCTCAGAGGGCGCATATTAGCTTATGTACTTAACGTTAAAAAAAAGAGTAGTGACCAAATAGCCAGCCTCAGCTCGCACCTTAGATCGGCTTACACTGCTTTCGTGGCCTCTCCCACTCCAACGTTGAAAGCTAGATGGCAACAAGTAAGGGCCGAGTATGAGGACTGGATGGAACGCAGAGAGAATATTAACCGCTCCCACTTTGAGGCCACTCTATTTCGCTATGGAAATAAACCCGGAAGGTTATTGGCGAGATTAGCTAAAGGCCAATTCCCAAGACACCACATCCAGACACTTAAGGATAGGACAGGAACTCCACAACAGCATCCGGCCAGGATCAATACAATCTTGAAGGATTTTTATCAAACCCTCTACACCGAACAGCCAGAGCCCTGTGGCCCGAAGAGGGACTGGCTGTCGATCCCAGGTCTACCAACCTTATCTGATGATCATAGAGATATGTTAAATGCTGAAGTATCCTTAGAAGAGGTGTGTGGGGTGATTAAGGCCCTTAAACCACAAAAGGCGCCAGGTCCCGACGGGTATACCGGGGACTTCTTTAAGCTATTGATGGAGGACATTAGCCCGACCCTGCGATCTCTCTACAATACCTACCTTCAGGGAAATCAGATCTCCCAGGCCATGAACTCAGCTTATATAAAAGTCCTCCCTAAACCCGGGAAAGACCTAACAACTCCTGGCGGATATAGACCGATCTCACTGATCAACATTGATTTAAAGATCATATCTAAAATCATGGCGGATAGGCTGGCTTCATTGCTTCCCGATCTGATTTCCGCAGACCAAGTGGGGTTTGTTCAAAGACGCTCAGCGGTGACAAACCTTAGAAAGGTTATTGGTGTACTAGACGAGGTCCATCTTTGCCCTGACTCCCACCCCTCCCCCGCCATTCTCTCGATAGATGCTGAGAAAGCTTTTGATAATGTGCGGTGGGAGTGGGTGTGGGCAGTACTGGATAAAATGGGCTTTAGGGGTGCTTTTATGTCCTATCTCAAAGTCCTCTATACATCCCCTTCGGCAAGAATAAGCACGCCGGGATTCCTTTCCCAGCCATTTTTTCTAGAGAAGGGCACTAGGCAGGGGTGCCCTCTATCCCCCCTGTTGTTTAACCTCGCCATGGAACCCCTCTCACGCACCCTGGCGGACCATCATAGAATAGAGGGCATAAAGGTGGGGGGCATCCCTGTCAAACTTGCACTCTTTGCGGATGATATCTTGCTATTCTTGGAACATCCTCAAAGAGACATCACAGAAGTGTTCGAGTGTCTGTCTGATTTTGGCCGATGCTCTGGGTTCCGGGTGAACATAGAGAAAAGCACTATGCTGGATCTATCAAAAGATACCCATGGTAGGACATACCTAGCCTCTGACACCCCAGTCAAGGTTACCAGGTCATCCATCCGATACCTGGGGGTTGTTATTGGTCCACAACCCGGGCAAATATACTCTTTGAACTACCCCCCCCTCATCCAGTCAATCCTCAAAGACCTAGACAAATGGAGAAATCTCCCACTCCCCATTATGGCACGATGTCATCTGCTTAAAATGTTGGCATTTTCTAGAATGCTGTACCCTATGCAGACTATTCCAGTCCTGCTGAGACATACGGACATCACTAGGTTGAATTCCGCCTTTATTAAATTTATATGGAATGGGAAGCGTCCCCGCATCTCCCTACAAAAGCTGATGCTCTTTCGGGACCAAGGAGGCCTAAACTTCCCAGATATCCGCAGGTATAATCTTGGATGCCTCTTACGCCATAGTGTTGACTGGATGAGGGGAACTGGTATGTACTCTAATGTGCGGCTGGAAGCCGCTATGGCAGCTCCATGGTCACTCCAAGCACTCCTCTATACTAAATTCTCTTCACTCCCGAAGCAGATCAAACAGAGTGTCCTCTTACGGGACAGCATAATGGCCTGGAGAGCGGTCTTGAAGGGTCTTAAGCTGCCTTTTCTAGTAGGAAGGCGAATGCCGTTGTGGTCCCATCCCGAACTTCAGGGAGAGGTGTTAAGCAAATTTTTCCCTTTCTGGAGAGACAAGGGAATAGTAACGGTGCAACAGCTATTACATCCTACAGAACATAGATATGCGACTTTTGGTGAACTGAGTGAGACGTATGGTGTGAGACAGGGACATTTTCTCCTATATCACCAACTTATGGCCTTTCTGCGCCCGCGCCTACGGGACGTTAAAAGCCTTAGCCAGTCGGATGCTATTGAGGATTTAGTGCGGTCAGAGAATCCCATACATTCTTTGTCACATATATACTGGGCTCTCAGAAGGGAGACCTCGCACAATTTTGCTCAGGGAATCTTTAAATACTGGGAATCTAAGTTGCAGAGGGATGACCTCACCAAAGCTATCCTGGATGGGTGGGCCGCAGTTCGTAAGGCGGTAGTGAGTGAAAGTTGGAGGGAGACCCAGTTTAAGATAATACACCATGCTACATATGGCTTCATTTTTCCTAAGACACCGGAACATCCGGACCGATTAGAAGCCTGCTCAAACTGTAATAAAGGAAGGACAGACCTATTGCATGGCCTAGTAACGTGCCCACTGACCAGACATTTTTGGGTCAAATTGAAAGAGCTAGTGCAGACCAAACTTCGCATATCTATCCCCTTGGATCCTTCTTTTCTTCTGCTGCATGTTTCTCCAGAGGGTGGAAAAATAACACTGCTTACTCACATTTTTGTTCTGGTGGCCAAACGGTGCCTACTGGCAAGATGGTTATTACCTCAAATGCCCACTCCGGAGGAAGTTGTAGACCAAGTTAAACGCTATATGCGCATGGACCAACTGGAGATCGCAAGAGCTAAAGATAAACTGACTAAAGGTTTCTTTAAGAAATGGTCTGTTTTTATTAGCTCTTTCCTATCAAGAGAGGAAATCGTCCAGGTTATGACGGTTTTTAAAAACACGGCTTGGTATTTACATAAAGATATAGCTGGCACCCTGGGCAACTTAAGGGTGTAGGGTGTAAGATAGTGGAGGCCTGTCTGACCTCAACAGCATGAGCACAGACGGGATGATAGGGACACATCTGGACGTGAGCACGGGGGTGGGGGGGTGGGAGGGGAGTTATATTTTTGTGTGCTTTCTTAGATTGGCCCTGTAGGGCCTTTTGTGTTGCTGTTGTATTTTAAGCTTTGAATCCTGTGGTATCCGCTGTAACAGATCGATAGGCGAATGTTGGTAATTCGCCCGGTTATAATTTGATTGTGATGAAAATGGAAAATCTAAATAAAAATATATTAAAAAAAAAAAAGAAGCCATGACGTCAGAAGCCTATGCAGCTCCAGCTGAGTGATGGAGAAGCCGGAGGGGAGCACCCTGCAGCAGGTAAGTACGATTTTTTTTCTCTCCTGTTTTTGTTGGAGAGGGGTGCAGGAAAGGAGCCCCATATTTGCAGAAAGAAGCCATGTTTCTTAGGGTTTTCTTATACTATTGATTTATGCAAAGTACGTCGCCATTGCGCGGTTCTAATAATTCGCCCGCCCAACAATCAATATCCCTCAGAATTCCTAACAGCTCAATTTAAATCTAAGAGAAACTTTCCACCTTCCGTGTTAATGTAAAGTGTGAGGATAGAACGGCCGAAAGTTCAGGGGACTGCTGCCAAGTTTTAGCTTTGATTAATGATTTGCATCATTCCGATGATTTGTTACAGGCATCAAACCTCGGCGTTACAGGCTATTTTTATAAAATGATGAGTCCCGATTTATGGGAAAATGACATACTCCTAAGCCCCGCTCCCACAAGAACGAGACAAGGACAACCCACGCCAAACCTCAGCGAGGTACAAACACCACCAATGTCATACATCACATCCAAATAGCCTGAGGAGATGGGCAGGGGCATCCTCTAATCTCACTATATATTACACACTCAGTCATTAAGGAAAATGCATTACAGAAAGTGAACCATTTGCAATGAGTTGACATAAGACCTGAAAGGGGAACCATGGGCAGGTTACACCAATCTACCCTGCTGATAGCTCCCTATTGTGAGGATAAAGGTATGTCTATTACCTTCATCCTCAGTACCATTCCTATGCTGTTAGTTGTGCCCGGTAAGCCTAGGAGCACTGGCAGTGGGGCTACAACCACACCGAGCACCGATCCAGCCCTCTCCATTGATAATCATTGGAGGGGGTGGGCTGGCCAGGGTCCATAGCCCCCGATTAAACCCCGGGCGCCCCCTCCCCCAATGATGGTCAAAGGAGGGGCCAGTTGGGGGCCCCAGTGCTCCTAACCGATTACTGGCTTCACCTATGAGCATGGGAATGGTGCAGAGAATTAAGGTAAGATACATACCTTCATCCTCAGCACCCCGTGTACAATAGGGAGAATCTAACCTGTTCCCCATTGAAGTCCAGTGATAGGAGCGCACTGAACTGCAGGACAGCTGTGCCTAGCCACAGGACTCCATACCTAGGAGAATACAGGCAGAAGCGGGAAGGCTGTAATGAGAGGGTGTACTATTTCACCCAAGGGTGTCCATAGAACTTCTGGAGGGACATACAGATATATGGGAGGTACCATGTGTATGCTAGCAGTGTCAGCACTTTAGAAAGTGAATTGCATCTGACACCCGGGGCTTCATTTACTAACAATTTTAAGCCGTTCTACTGCCGGTTGTATCTGTTTTTCGTAGCGTCCGGCCCCAGCACTGGAGCCAGGGAGGTAAGTACACATCATTGTCTTCATCCACCCCCTCCCCGCCAATACTAAAAAAATGCCTCCTGTCCAGAGTTCCTCTTTAATATCAATGACAAGCCCTACACAAAGTCTCTTCTTGGGTTTCTCCAGCACTGATCATGAAGTGTGTCATATGTGTAATAACATAATTCACCACCAGGGATTGCTGTGCTCCAAATATAGAGCGGAGCTGATTGGCAGTGAATCCCCTGATCAGTGACCCAGGCGACACCCACCACACAGCCGCGCAATGTGGCTGATATTCGCTGACGTCATGAGGCTATTGGTAGAGATTGAGGGCCATCACCATAGAAAACCTCTGCTGCTCTGGACAGTTCCTGACATGGACAGAGGTGGCAGCAGAGAGCAATGTGTCAGACTGAAGAGAATACACCACTTTCTGCAGGACATACAGCAGCTGATAAGTACTGGAAGACTGGAGATTTTTCAATAGAAGTAAGTTACAAATCTGTATAACTTTCTGACACCTGTGGATTTGAAAGAAAAACAGTTTCGCTGTACAACCCCTATAACACAGCACAGTATAACATAGATGAAGGCTCCCCCTAAGTAGTACCATAAACCATAACACCATATGTGGTATATTGTTATACACAGTGGAGTCTTTTACACCATAATACTACCATATCGTACTGATAATTTGCACAGCATACTTTAACACAGATGAATGTCCCCCTGCCTAGTACAATATACTGCCTTATCATCATCAGTATATAAATAGAGCCACATACCACCATATGGTACTGATACTTTCCACAATATACTTTAACATAGATGAATATATATATATATACACACTAGAACCACATACCACTATATTGTACGGATACTTTGCGAAATTTACTGTAACATAGAAGAATGTCCCCCACGTAGTACCATATACCGCTATATCATCATCGGTATATACAGTAGTACCATATACAGCTCTTGTATATCATAATCAGTATATATAGTGAAGCCACATACCACCATATTGTACTGATACTTTGCACAATATACTGTAACATAGACGAATGTCCCCCCACGTAGTACCATATACCGCTATATCATCATCAGTATATACAGTAGAGCTGCAAACCACTTTATGGTAGTGATACTTTCCACAATATACTGTAACGTACAGTAGATGACTGTTCTACCATATACCACCATATCATCTTCGGTATATACAGTAGTACCATATACAGCTATTGTATATCCTCATCGGTATATATAGTGGAGCCACATACCACCATATTGTACTGATACAGTGCTGCCACATCACATCATTTATATATATATATATATATATATATATATATATATATATACTAGAGCCACATACCACCATATGGTACTGATACTATACACAATATACTGTAACATAGATGAATATCCCCCAGTGCAGTACCATTTACCATCACATCGGTATATACAGTGCCGCCACATACCACCATATTGTACTGATACAGTGCCGCCACATCACATCATACCGTCACATACTGCCCCATGACAGGACACGTACATGGTTACCGATGGGCTTACACTATGGTATACCGCTTACCAGCATAGTACCGCCACATCACATCATACTGTCATATTGTACTGATACAGTTCCACCACATCACATCATACCGCCACATATCAGCCTATAGACTGATGTACAGATACACAGTCACATATCATGGATCCCCCACACACACTGGACGGAGGAGGGGCAGTACCAGGGATCACCCAACCGTGTACCAGCCCCCATCACTGAGGCATGCCCACCCTCACCACCCAGCCATGTACCAGCCCCCTATTACTGAGGCATGCCCACCCTCATCACCCAGATGGGTACCAACCCCCTATCACTGAGGCATGCCCACCCTCATCACCCAGCCGTGTACCAACCCCCTATCACTGAGGCATGCCCACCCTCATCACCCAGCTGGGTACCAACCCCCTATCGCTGAGGCATGCCCACCCTCATCACACAGCCATGTACCAGCCCCCCATCACTGAGGCATGCCCACCCTCATCACCCAGCTGGGTACCAACCCCCTATCACTGAGGCACGTCCACCCTCATCACCCAGCCGTGTACCAGCCCCCCATCACTGAGGCATGCCCACCCTCATCACCCAGCCGTGTACCAGCCCCCCATCACTGAGGCATGCCCACCCTCATCACCCAGCCTGAACCAGACCCCTATCACTGAGGCATGTGCACCCTCATCACCCAGCCGTGTACCAGCCCCCTATCACTGAGGCATGCCCACCCTCATCACCCAGGAGGGTCCCAGCCCCCCATCACTGAGGCATGCCCACCCTCATCACCCAGGAGGGTCCCAGCCCCCCATCACTGAGGCATGCCCACCCTCATCACCCAGCTGTGTACCAGCCCCCTATCACTGAGGCATGCCCACCCTCATCACCCAGCCATGTACCAGCCCCCCATCACTGAGGCATGCCCACCCTCATCACCCAGCCGTGTACCAGCCCCCTATCACTGAGGCACGTCCACCCTTATCACCCAGCCGTCTACCAGCCCCCTATCACTGAGGCATGCCCACCCTCATCACCCAGCCGTGTACCAGCCCCCTATCACTGAGGCATGCCCACCCTCATCACCCAGCCGTGTACCAGCCCCCTATCACTGAGGCATGCCCACCCTCATCACCCAGCCGTGTACCAGCCCCCTATCACTGAGGCATGGCCACCCTCATCACCCAGCCGTGTACCAGCCGCCTATCACTGAGGCATGCCCACCCTCATCACCCAGCCGTGTACCAGACCCCTATCACTGAGGCATGCCCACCCTCATCACCCAGCTGTGTACCAGCCCCTATCACTGAGGCATGCCCACCCTCATCACCCAGCTGTGTACCAGCCCCTATCACTGAGGCATGCCCACCCTCATCACCCAGATGTGTACCAGCCCCTATCACTGAGGCATGCCCACCCTCATCACCCAGATGTGTACCAGCCCCTATCACTGAGGCATGCCCACCCTCATCACCCAGCCGTGTACCAGCCGCCTACCACTGAGGCATGCCCACCCTCATCACCCAGCCCCCTATCACTGAGGCATGCCCACCCTCATCACCCAGCCGTGTACCAGCCCCCTATCACTGAGGCATGCCCACCCTCATCACCCAGCCCCCTATCACTGAGGCATGCCCACCCTCAGCACACTCACTCTCTGGGTGTCTGCCCCAGGGCCGAGCTCAGCCGGTGCCCGGACTCCTTCTTCTTGGACTGTTTGGAGGACATGCTGGCGGTGCCGGACTCGGCTAGGAAGTGTATAGAGACTGCGCGTCCTTTGGTTGCTAGGAGACGAGTGCGGCGCGTTCTGTAGCGGGGGCGCGCAGGGAAACCTCGCCGGTGACGTCACAGCGTGCCCTGAGAAGTAGTGTTCATGTCCATACTACACTACAGGGATGGGAAGCGGGCACAGCGCCCCCTGATGGAGAGTCCCGGCCCTGGGCGCCTCATACATTCATCCCAAGACCCATATTTGCTGAATAGTGAATACTATAGTGTGGAAGGACCTTCTGACACCCGGGGGTCACGTGGCCTGCCGATGTCACGTGACCCGTTACCGCAGTAGCCCTCAGGCTGTTTCCTTAACAGAACGTGCGGCTCCTGAAGCTTCTCTCATATAGAATATAAATACGGTATATGTCCTGGTATCACTACTAGGCCTGTTATATATATATATATGTATGTATATTATGTCCTGTATTATATATCCCTGGTATCACTACTAGGCCTGTCATATCTATCTATCTATCTATCTATATCCCTGGTATCACTACTAGCTTGTCATATATATATATATATATATATATATATATATCATGTCCTGTATTTATCCCTGGTATCACTACTAGGCCTGTCATATATATCTATCTATCTATCTATATCCCTGGTATCACTACTAGCTTGTCATATATATATATATATATATATATATATATATCATGTCCTGTATTTATCCCTGGTATCACTACTAGGCCTGTCATATATATCTATCTATCTATATCCCTGGTATCACTACTAGCTTGTCATATATATATATATATATATATATATATATATATATATCATGTCCTGTATTTATCCCTGATATCACTACTAGGCTTGTCATATATATATCATGTCCTGTATGTATCCCTGGTATCACTACTAGCATAGGTCCCAATTTTCCCTCTTTTGGAGGGACAGTCCCTACTTTTGACCCATGTCCCTCTGTCCCTCTTTCTGACCTAGAAATGAGATTAATTATCTTTTTATGTTGCTCTAGAAAGTATCTGGTTTCTTCCCGTATAATAGACCCAAATCTGCAGATAATTTCATCATGTGGAGAAAATTGGATCCTTAAAATATTTATATTCAGATGAATCATGTGACTTTATGGCCGCTGTCACACATGCAGGTCATATGTGTGTGGAGTGTGGCATAGAGACCCAGTTCACACTGAGCGAAAACGGCGGAAATCCATGGCAGAGCTCTCAGGAGCGTCGGGAACGGACGCAGGTGTGCCCTCCCATTCACTCACTGCAGGACACTGAGCAGGGTGGAAGAGCTCCGCTGCGGAATTCCGCCATGTGCTCAGTGTGAACTGGGCCTTAGTGAGCAAAACATCAAAATCTCAGTGGACAGGAATTAACTTTTAATATATGCTTACCTCTCTGCGTTCCCCCAGTGCCCTCCTTGGTTATCTTTGGTCCCTGGCTGAACAATCCCACCTCCACCTCCAAAACCAACTCGTCTGGTAGTGACAGCCTGCTCAGCCAATCACTGCAGAGCTGTCCTGTCAGTGATTGGTTGAGCGGGCTGTCACTGTCTGATGAGTCCGTTTTAGAAGTGGAGGTGGGATCCTTCAGCCAGGGACCAAAGATAAGGTGGGAGGACACTGGGGGAACGCAGAGAGGTAAGTATAAGATGTTTCCTTTGTTCTCTGTTCCTGGGCAGCAACATATTAAAGGAGTAGTTCAACAATTTCTTTTTTTTTCTTTAAAATCAACTGGTGCCATAGATTTGTAATCTTCTTCCAGTCTTCCAGTACTTCCAGTGCTGTATGCTCTGCAGGAAGTGGTGTATTCTTTCCAGTCTGGAGAGCAGGAGAGGTTTTCTATGGGGATTTGCTGCCGCTCTGGACAGTTCCTGACATGGACAGAGGTGGCATCAGAGAGCACTGTGTCAGACTGGAAAGGATACACCACTTTCTGCAGGACATACAGCAGCTGATAAGTACTGGAAGACTGGAGATTTTTTTTAATAGAAGTAAATAAGAAATCTCCGGCACTTTCTGGCACCAGTTGATTTGACAGACATTTGGTTTTTTTTTTAATTCTCCCTTTTAGCAGAATACTACTTTAATATATCTGCTTGTATATTATTTAAACCATTTTGTGGCGTAATTTGTACAAAAAAATCCCATTTCCTGCATGTAATATCCCCCTCCCCCATATGACATTCCATACCATGCTGATACATTGAATACTTCTCTGCAGGACTCCCTCATGGCGCTTGGCCTCGTCCTGTATTCCGCTAACTCGCCTGTCAATTTTTTATCTGTGTTACAAGATTTTTTTTATTTGTCTTTGTTGATTGATTTGCGCCTTCATTTTCCAGCCGGTTTATACAGTACGATACTTTCCATATTCATGGCTGAGCGTTTTTTCCGGGACTGGTTGGCAGCCTGGCCCTCTCTTTGTTATGTGATGGAGCTCATTTACACTCTGTTGTTATTGATGTCTCTTCTGTGGATCTCGGCTTTGATTGATCTTTTCTTCATCGTTTATGATTTTCTTGTTGCACTCGAGGCTGAAATTACTTTTTGATCTTACGGATCTTTTTGAAAACAATCCTTTTGTTTTTTGCTCCTTCGTCGCGCACAGAAAAACAACCTTGTTTCCGTTAAGACTAATTTGCAATGAATTTTTATATTTTTATTTCAATTTTTATTTATTTTTTTTAATGAAAATTTATGGAACATTTGACCAGTTCTAATGATGTGTCCTAACAAAAAAATATCTAGTATTATAGGCAGTGTTCCAAGGGCAAACAGTGTAAATAGCAAAATGCAACACTTCCCCATTAGGGCCAATAATCTGCTGAATCAGGCTGGTTTGTCATATCTGTGTAATAGAGACAATAATCAGACCATGAAACTGATTGTGTCTTTAGGTCCTGACCTAAAATCCTGTCCTCTGCTTGCTTCCCGTTCCTGCGGTTGCAGCTTCAAAGCGGTCTCGGAGCTGACTGGCCGCTCAGCCAATCACTGGTGGTGGCGGCGGTCCTGGCCAGTGATTGGCTGAGTGGCCTGTCAGCTCAGAAACCGCTTTAAAGCTACACCCGCATTGTCGGGAAGCAAGCAAAGGCAGGAGAAGACCAGGAGGGTGGAGAGGTAATGTATAACAGTTTAGGGCAAGGGCTGCACAGACATCGCAAACAATGTCCATGCAGCCCTTAGTGAACGGTCATCGAGCCGTGTAATAGGCTCAGTAAACTCAAGCTAGATCAGCGCTCATTTACATTATTGATCGGGCCGCCATCGGCCTGTCTTATAGGACCCTTACACTTGGGGACTTTTCTGGATAAGGTGTAACAGTATATGGCATTTTTCTGCAGATTTCTGCTATGTAAGTTGTCTTTCTCACTCTCTGCACTCCCTTTCCATCTTCTTTGTTTTCCATAGACTTGTAGCTAGCCCAGTGATCAGATTACAAATCATAACCACTAAACAAGAAAGTGGATGACAGTTTAGCAGGAAGGGAGAGGGGGAAGATGCTTGATAACGGAAGCATTTTTGTCTGATAAGATATTGCATCTGATAAGATATATTACAAAGTTTCTTATATTAACTAATCATAAAGACATGGATTCTCTTTCCCGCGTTGGGAAGAGTCGCTCTATATTTACAGCACAGAGAAGCGATTTTTGTCATGTTTGCAATGAGGTAAACATCGGAGAGACAATAATTACGGCATCATGTAGCAGTCTATGTGCGGAGAGCAGAATACACGCACATGGGTGGCCTTTGTATTCTGCCAGATTACTGAGGACCCAGGAGCTGAAAATTATAGTTCGTGGCTCATAATACGCATTGTGACGCCACTAGACGCAAGGGGGGCCTATTCAGTGGGGAACGCTTACAAATTGGATTAATCACTTGTCTATCTGCTTCTTTGTAAATGGAAAAGCTAAGAACAAAGGAGCCCATAGAGCTGGGATGCTCAGAGCTATAAACATACAGTATAATGAAGCTAGTTAACACCGCTCTATATTACCACCATAAACATCCCCGATCCACAGGTGTGCAAGTGATCCAGCGCTCATTGATTATGTCTGGCAGATCGGAAGGTGAACAGTGTATGGGGTCGTGGCCGGCAGCTGCAGGGTGGGCAATGGCAGGTCGACTTTCCAGCCTGTCTGAAGGCAAGGTCAACATTGGTAATTTTGTGCTGCTATGTATATTAGGATGTATGGGGTGATAGATAGCAGGGTAGGGGTTAGGAAGCTACAGGAGCGGAAGAGTAGAAAACATGTTAGGGTGCAGGAATTAAGGGCAGGGTTTATATTGGGGTACAGAAGAATCTAGTATAGCAGGGACAACTCATATAACGATATGAACAATGAACGAGTAGAAGTTGAAGGGGTACTCCGGGACAAATCTTTCAAATTAACTGGTTTCAGAAAGTTATATAGATTTGTAATTTACTTCTATTTAAAAATCTCAAATCTTCCCATATTTATCAGCTGCTGTATGTCCTGCAAGAAGTGGTGTACTATTTCCAGTCTGACACAGTGCTCTCTGCTGCCACCTCTGTCCATGTCAGGAACTGTCAAAAGCAGCAGCACTGTGTCAGACTGGAAAGAATACACCACTTCCTGCAGGACATACAGCAGCTTATAGGTAATGGAAGACTTCAGATTTTTAAATAGAAGTAAATTACACATCTATATAGCTTTCTGACACCAGTTGATTTGAAAGAAAAAGATTTTTGCTGGACAACCCTTTGAAGCCGGGGCCTAATAGTTATGTCCATATGGTGTATCTTATATTATTCTTCAGGAGGGGTCACGTATCACATTCCTTTCACTAGTCTGCAGTCAGTTCCCCATGAGGCGAGCGGAAGGTGTACTGCTTATTGTTTGAAAGAATTTTTTTCAGTACTATTCAGTAAATTATAACTATGGTAGTAGTAAGAAATTAGACATGGCCGCTTAAGGGTCAGTTCACACTGATGAATCAGCGAAATTCAGAGCAGAATCCACGTTAAGGACTCCGCTTGGAATTCCGCCTGCCTTAGCGCCACAATGTACGGTATAGCCGCTCTCCCCTTAATGAATTGATGAGTCCATGGCGGGGATTCTGCTTAGAATTCTGGCGATGATTCCCCAGTGTAAACTGACCCTAAAACACTGGCTCAGCCTATTTGATACATTGATGTTCCGTACACGACCTATCGATTAGATTAGAATGGCACATGCCATACCGATTTGTCTTGGCTTCTCTCCGCTCCCCTGCACACTGTATATTACCAGGTTTCTTACTTGTGGCTTGTACTAGCAATTTATGCAAAGGTTTTTGAATGTATAGAACCCACTTTAAGGGGCATTCTAGATAAATTACATTCTTAATACGGTTTTATAAAAATAAAGAACAATGCATACTCACTTTCCTGGGCAGGCTGTCTTGCTTCAGTCAGTCATTGGCTTTTACTGCTGATGAAAGTTCAGAAACATATGAAAAACGATATATATCTGGAATACACCTTTACTGGGTTCACACTACGTATATTTCAGTCAGTATTGTGGTCCTCATATTGCAACCAAAACCAGGAGTGGATTAAAAACACAGAAAGGCTCTGTTCACACAATGGTGAAATTGAGTGGATGGCCGCCATATAATGGCAAATATTTGCTGGTATTTTAGAACAACGGCTGTTATATTGAAATAATGGCCGTTATTTACTGTTATATGGCGGCCATCCACTCAATTTCACCATTGTGTGAACAGATCCTTTCTGTGTTTTTAATCCACTCCTGGTTTTGGTTGCAATATGAGGACCACAATACTGACTGAAATATACGTAGTGTGAACCCAGCCTCAGGGTATATTCACACGGGCGGGCTCGCAGCGAGATTCTCGCTGCGAGCCCGGCAGGTCCTGTCAGTTCCCATAAACTACATACTTGCTGCGGTCTAAACGACCGCAGCGAGTATGTAATTATACAGCCCTTAACCCCTTCTACTCCCGCCGGCTCCCCCGCTGTAAGCAGCATACATTACCTCTCCTTGCTGCACGGGTCCGGCGTCCTGCTCTCCCGCCTGGCCAATCAGTGGCTGCGGCTGGGCAACACACTAATTGGCCGGACGGGAGAGCAGGACGCCGGACCCGTGCAGCAAGGACAGGTAATGTATGCTGCTTACAGCGGGGGAGCCGGCGGGAGTAGAAGGGGTTAAGGGCGGTATAATTACATACTCGCTGCGGTCGTTTAGACCGCAGCAAGTATGTAGTTTATGGGAACTGCCAGGACCTGCCGGGCTCGCAGCGAGAATCTCGCTGCGAGCCCGCCCGTGTGAATATACCCTGAGGCTGGGTTCACACTATGTATATATGAGGCTGTATTTGGTCCTCATGTCAGGTCCTCATAGCAACCAAAACCAGGAGTGGATTGAAAACACAGAAAGGATCTGTTCACATAATGTTGTTATTGAGTGGATGGCCGCCATACAACGGTAAATAACTTCCATTATTTCAATATAACAGCCATAGTTTTAAAATAACAGCAAATATTTGCCATTAAATGGCGGCCATCCACTCAATTACAACATTATGTGAACAGAGCCTTTCTGTGTTTTCAATCCACTCCTTGTTTGGTTGCTATACAGCCTCAAATATACCTAGTGTGAACATAGCCTTAAGCTATGTTCACAAACTGTACAAACAACAGCCGTTTTACTGTGAACGGACATTTTTTTAACCTGAATTTATGATCATGATCAATAATTCTGTCCGTAGGTAGCATTAAACAACGGCAGTTGTTCGTACATTGTGTGAACATAGCCTAAAACAAGCGTATTACAATGTATGCGCTAATATTTGTCACCTTGCACGTACATAGGACATGTTCAAACTGATAAGAGAGAGGTTTAGGCTGCTGGAGTGGATGATGGCAGGGGGACACTGAGGGACACCGGGCACTGAGCATCCCTCTGCTATCATCCTCTCCAGCAGCCACAACCGGGTCGAGACATCACCATATTATCCAGGACATGACATCATGTGATCCAGGAAGTGACATCACCATATTATCCAGGACGTGACATCATGTTATCCAGGAAGTGACATCACCATATTATCCAGGACATGACATCTTGTGATCCAGGAAGTGACATCACCATATTATCCAGGACGTGACATCATGTGATCCTGGAAGTGACATCACCATATTATCCAGGACATGACATCATGTTATCCAGGAAGTGACATCACCATATTATCCAGGACATGACATCTTGTGATCCAGGAAGTGACATCACCATATTATCCAGGACGTGACATCATGTGATCCTGGAAGTGACATCACCATATTATCCAGGACATGACATCATGTTATCCAGGAAGTGACATCACCATGTTATCCAGGAAGTGAAGCCTTGATGCAGTAGTAAGTGCAGGGAAAAAAGCACTTTATAAGCATTTCCCGTAATAAGTGTATATTGGGGATTTGTATAACAATACTTTAATAAAAAATTTTCTCCTTTAAGTACTGGTGCAGAATTTTTCCTCCATGTGTGAATAAGATGTTGTAAAATCCCATTAACTACCACTGTACTGCAATTTGTTGCAGACTTGCATCAAACCTACTCTGAAACCCTTCAAGAATTTTCCATTATGAATTCCATTTGGCTCCTTGTGGCAATCCTGTTCTCCTTGGTGGTGTAATCATTCTGTGCACCTACTTTGTTAATGGCGGCTTTTTGCTTATAAACAGCATCCCTTGTGAACAGGCAGAGATGCTAAGCGCTCGATTCCCCACAGGCGCTGCTGCAGTCAGTCATCGTAGCAGTGTCAAAAATTAACGCTCAAAAGCAATTCTAGAAGAAAATTACCCATAATCAGCAACCTACATATAATGCATTCAGAGAGTCTTTGGACCTTCCCAGTTTTCTCACATTGTATTTGTGGCGCTCACCTAAAATAAATTATTCACGTTTTCTCCCATCAATTTGCACTCCACAGACTTTCAGCTTATAGTGCCATGACTCAAGACAGGGATTAGTCCCATTAAACGGGTAGCTCAGCAAAAAAAAAAAAAAAAAGATTCTATCAGATCAACTGGTGCTAGAAAGTGCCAGAGATTTGTCATTTACTTCTATTAAAAATCTCTTCCAGTACTTATCAGCTGCTGTATGTCCCGCAGGAAGTGGTGTATTCTTACCAGTCTGACACAGTGCTCTCTGCTGCCACCTCTGTCCATGTCAGGAACTGTCCAGAGCAGGAGCAAATCCCCATAGAAAACCTGTTCTCTCCAGACTGGAAAGAATATGACTTCCTGTAGGACATACAGCAGCTGATAAGTACTGGAAGACTTGAGAATTTTTAATAGAAGTTATTTAATAGGCAAGGAAAGCTTTTTAATAGTACCAAACCTGCTCTAGTAATCCTGAATAGCCTCTCTGCCGCTATCCTTTTCTTTTTAGCGCTTCCTGTGATATTCTGTATAGACAGGATTTGTGCGCTCAGCACTATGACTGGCTGAGTAGGGAGTTCTCATTCACACAGCACATCACAGAAAGGGAAGGGAAGCGGGCCAGGTAAGTATACGGCTTGAAAGCTGCACTCCGGCGATTTGTAAATTTACTTGTATTTAAAAATCTTGTCTTACAGTACTTCAGCTGCTGTATGTCCTGCAGGAAGTGGTATATTGTTTCCAGTGTGACACAGTACTCTCTGCTGCCACCTCTGTCCATGTCAGGAACTGTCCAGAGCCGGAAAGGTTTTCTATGGGGATTTGCTGCTGCTCTGGACAGTTCCTGACATGGACAGAGGTGGCAGCAGAGAGCACTGCGCCAGATTGGAAAGAAAACATTTCCTGCAGGACATCCAGGAGCTGATAAGTATGAGAAGACTGGAGATTTTTAAATAAAAGTAAAATTACAAATCTATATAAACTTTATGAAACCAGTTGATTTGAAAGAGATTTTTGCTGGATAACCTCTTTAAAGGGAAACTCCAGGTAGAGGTTAAAAAAAAAAAATTCTGCAAAAGCATATAGCATTGTTTACCTGTCTAACCAAATTTTAAAACTACATTCATAGTGTGCTGTATTCTCTACCTGTAACACCACACAGCACTCTGTATTCTCTACCTGTAACACCACACAGCACACTGTATTCTCTACCTGTAACACCACACAGCACACTGTATTCTCTACCTGTAACACCACACTGTATTCTCTACCTGTAACACAGCACTGTATTCTCTACCTGTAACACCACACAGCGCTGTATTCTCTACCTGTAACACCACACAGCACGCTGTATTCTCTACCTGTAACACCACACAGCACGCTGTATTCTCTACCTGTAACACCACACAGCACGCTGTATTCTCTACCTGTAACACACCACACAGCACGCTGTATTCTCTACCTGTAACACCACACAGCACGCTGTATTCTCTACCTGTAACACCACACAGCACACTGTATTCTCTACCTGTAACACCACACAGCACACTGTATTCTCTACCTGTAACACCACACAGCACGCTGTATTCTCTACCTGTAACATTACACAGCACACTGTATTCTCTACCTGTAACACCACACTGTATTCTCTACCTGTAACACAGCACTGTATTCTCTACCTGTAACACCACACAGCACGCTGTATTCTCTACCTGTAACACCACACAGCACGCTGTATTCTCTACCTGTAACACCACACAGCACGCTGTATTCTCTACCTGTAACACACCACACAGCACGCTGTATTCTCTACCTGTAACACCACACAGCACGCTGTATTCTCTACCTGTAACACCACACAGCACTGTATTCTCTACCTGTAACACCACACAGCACGCTGTATTCTCTACCTGTAACACCACACAGCACGCTGTATTCTCTACCTGTAACACCACACAGCACACTGTATTCTCTACCTGTAACACCACACAGCACGCTGTATTCTCTACCTGTAACACCACACAGCACGCTGTATTCTCTACCTGTAACACCACACGGCACGCTGTATTCTCTACCTGTAACACCACACAGCACGCTGTATTCTCTACCTGTAACACCACACAGCACGCTGTATTCTCTACCTGTAACACCACACAGCACGCTGTATTCTCTACCTGTAACACACCACACAGCACGCTGTATTCTCTACCTGTAACACCACACAGCACGCTGTATTCTCTACCTGTAACACCACACAGCACACTGTATTCTCTACCTGTAACACCACACAGCACGCTGTATTCTCTACCTGTAACACCACACAGCACGCTGTATTCTCTACCTGTAACACCACACAGCGCGCTGTATTCTCTACCTGTAACACCACACAGCACACTATATTCTGTACCTGTAACACCACACAGCACACTGTACTCTCTACCTGTAACACCACACAGCACGCTGTATTCTCTACCTGTAACACCACACAGCACGCTGTATTCTCTACCTGTAACACCACACAGCACACTGTATTCTCTACCTGTAACACCACACAGCACGCTGTATTCTCTACCTGTAACACCACACAGCACGCTGTATTCTCTACCTGTAACACACCACACAGCACGCTGTATTCTCTACCTGTAACACCACACAGCACGCTGTATTCTCTACCTGTAACACCACACAGCACTGTATTCTCTACCTGTAACACCACACAGCACGCTGTATTCTCTACCTGTAACACCACACAGCACACTGTATTCTCTACCTGTAACACCACACAGCACACTGTATTCTCTACCTGTAACACCACACAGCACGCTGTATTCTCTACCTGTAACACCACACAGCACACTGTATTCTCTACCTGTAACACCACACAGCACGCTGTATTCTCTACCTGTAACACCACACAGCGCTGTATTCTCTACCTGTAACACCACACAGCACACTGTATTCTCTACCTGTAACACCACACAGCACGCTGTATTCTCTACCTGTAACACCACACAGCACGCTGTATTCTCTACCTGTAACACCACACAGCACGCTGTATTCTCTACCTGTAACACCACACAGTGCTGTATTCTCTACCTGTAACACCACACAGTGCTGTATTCTCTACCTGTAACACCACACAGCACACTGTATTCTCTACCTGTAACACCACACTGTATTCTCTACCTGTAACACCACACAGTGCTGTATTCTCTACCTGTAACACCACACAGCACACTGTATTCTCTACCTGTAACACCACACTGTATTCTCTACCTGTAACACCACACTGTATTCTCTACCTGTAACACCACACAGCACACTGTATTCTCTACCTGTAACACCACACTGTATTCTCTACCTGTAACACCACACTGTATTCTCTTCCTGTAACACCACACAGCACACTGTATTCTCTTCCTGTAACACCACACAGCACTGTATTCTCTACCTGTAACACCACACAGCACGCTGTATTCTCTTCCTGTAACACCACACAGCACGCTGTATTCTCTACCTGTAACACCACACAGCACGCTGTATTCTCTACCTGTAACACCACACAGCACTGTATTCTCTACCTGTAACACCACACTGTATTCTCTTCCTGTAACACCACACAGCACAATTAGCGAAATCAGTGCAGCAGCTGCTTCTGGCTGGTCAGATATGAGGAATCACTCAGGGGATTGAGGAATCCAGACGCACCTCCTGTGACATCACACCCTTCCCCTGTCTGCATCATCAGCCTGTGCTCAGCAAACACACACACACACACACACACACACACACACACACACACACAATGTGAGACAAAGGCAGACAAAGGCATGGAATCTTTGTCTCACAGAGCAGAGGGAGCAGGAGACAATGTGGATTTGCACAGGGGTCATTTTGTTTCACTTCCTGGATTTCTATCAGCTACCTGTGTGGCAGAATCGTACAGATACGGTAATACATTGTATAGACACATATTTAACTTTTAATGGACTTTTATGACGTGTTTACATGTACAGGATCTGCAGCAGATTTGATGCCGCAGATTCAAAGTTGCAGATATACTTTGAATCTAATCTGGGTCATCAAATCTGCTGCCCATCCTGTACATGTGAACGCACCTTTAATAGGAAAAAAAGTTTTCCCTATTCAGAGTTCCCCTTTAATTTTGCTGCAGTGTGAACCCTCCCTGTCTGGATAACGCACTCGAGTTTTCTTTTGCTTTACTCACTGAACTTTTCTTTATTTGAGGTTCACCAGTTAACTTTTTAAAGACATTTGGCAACGTTAGCATTAAAAGAACAAACAAACAAACAAACAAACAAACGGGTCTATCGAATGTTTATTTCATGCTGACCCATTCCTGGAATAAAGAACAAGAATAAAGTACATATTTATAGCATGTTTAATACCTTGGAGAAATGGTAATATTACTCGGGAAATGAAACCCTGTAACTTTTCTGTATGAGAATACAAACTATACATTGCTTAGACAAGAGACAAAGCTGCCTAACATAGTGACAAAATACCAATAACCCCACTGGGCAATGTACTACTGGCTTCATATGTACCTGTGTACAATGTCAAAGTAACTAATTTTTTGGGAATAAGGTATTCATCCATATAAAGTTACTTCCTTGTCTATTAAGACAAAAATTAGAGATAAAACTACAGCAGGTTGAGGGTCATTAGGCCACGAAGGCTCGGCACTTCACTCCCGGTGGCTGGAGAACGGACGCATCCATCTTTTCCAAATGTAATGCTCAGCGTTCCATGAACCCGAACTTACCAAAGTTTCTATCATCTCTAACAAGGATGACCGAATACATTGTATCACATTTGTTATACAACCGGTAGCAACCAGTGTTACTTAAAACACTATAGGCCACAATGTATTTTGGCGACACATACATTTCTATAGGTGTCTGTCACATTCTATCCATACAGGCCAACATGAATGTTTGTAATATGGCGATCCGTACCATTGGCAATACAGTGGACTACCAAATAAATAGGAACGGTAACAATACTAAGCAACTATGGCGACAGTAGTATGGAAGCCCCATGCACAACCATGCATAAAATTCCTATATAGATGACATGTCCCCAACATATGCAATGACATAAATGCATATAAAACACATACAATATTCCTCAAATAAAAAAAACAAAAACGACAGGATGGGCATGGTTTTGAGAACAGGATATAAAATGATGACTGCCAGCTACTGACGCAAACCACATGTGTTACTATTTACAATATTAATATATCACAGCTAATCCATCCTACATACAGAGAAACAATCCTGTAAACGGTATCATCATCGGCATACAGGAGATGATGTACGGACATCAGTGGAAGCAGCATTCATATGGTCAGGTTCCGGCTTTCTCCCGCGCTGGTGTTCAGGGTTAGCAGCACTGGGATTTACTCTCTGCAGGCATGGCTTCCTGGTCCAGCTGGACGCTGCCAACATCGTTTTCCTCTACAGGAAAGTTTTTGGAGTTTGCAAGTATGTTGTCTACCAGGCATCGTGCGGCTTCATCAATGTTAACATTATCCTGGAACAAAGATTGTAATTAGTTTAGAATATATTCAGATCTACCTTAATTTGAACAAACAAATTTGACCATTGCTTACCTCAACTACAGACTATAAGCAAAACTACTGTTGGCTTCAGAAATTTTAGATTAAATATATATTTTTTCTGAAGCCGCTCAAACTTTTTATATGTTGCTCCCTATGGTGAGACTAACAATTCCTTCCATACTTGTTATCTATTCAGTCTCCTTCCCCCATTTCTCAGCTGCTGCTTTCTGCTGAAGACGCAAAAATCTGTGTGTGTGAGCTTCTCCATCTCCCCCTCCCTTCCGAGACGACTGATGTAAACAAGTGCCCATCTGCAACCCTGTAATGGCAGAGGGTTAATCACAGTTAGTTCGTCAGCAACTTGACCTCAAATTAACCCTTTCCAGCATTACAAAGAAGTTGTAGATAAGGCCTGCCAAAGACTTGTTTACATCAGCCGTCTCAGAAGGGGGGGGGGGGGGGGAGGGGAGACAGAAAAGCTCACATAGATTTTTGTGTTTTCAGCAGAACGCAGCAGCTCAGAACTGGGGGAAGGAATGGTTATAAGAATGGTAAACACCTGATATTTTCATAGTTACATAGCAGGATAACAAGCTTTTATATGGTACCAAATTCAAATTTGGAAGGATACAAAGCCCAGAACTTCACAGCTCCCCATTGTAGGTGTGCCTGACCAGAGTAAAGCCAGCCTGTAGGGTAGCTTTCCTATAACAAGACTGCTGGGAACAACGTTCCTCTTTGTTGGCGCAGCAGTGAAGATACAGTGAACAGGCAGCCATAGGGCAGCAAAAACCATCCAGTTATTTTTAAGTGGTTGACCAAGTGTTGTATTCAGTGATCTGGACGATCCCTACCTTATGTTACTTCAGTAGTCAGGCACTATAAATACAAGTTAATTTGGAAGATGTTCCTGATGTATTTATTAAAAACCCACACAGATAACAAACAGCATATAATGTCATCAAATCAATTATTCTCTATGCATATTCCTCAAGCGACAATCATTTAGTCACGTTCACTGTGCAAATATTTAGAATGTTATTCAATTATTCTGTCAAGATTTACAAATCAGGATAAAAGCCAAATACAAATGTGTAACCGGCAGATTATACGGCTTTATAGAGGGAAACTGAACAGATAAAAAGTCTGCAAGGCTGGGTGCACACTGCGTGTTTACAGTTCGTTCTTTTAATCCATTTTATGCAAAAAACAAACGAAAAACTGATGCATTTGTGCGCAAAATGCATCCTTTTTAAAAAACAAAAAACAAAAACGCAGTCGACAACGTTAAAAAAAAAAAAAAAGCGTCTTGATCCACTTTTTAAAAAAGTGGACGTCAATGGAAAAACTGTTCGAAATGGATGCATACAAATACATCATTTCTCAGACCTTTTTTGCATAAACCAGATGGGGGGGAAAAAGAGGGGCGCGCATTGTCAATAAATACAAAGGTTAGTAATAAGCTGCAGGCAAAACCTCAAGGTATACCAATCTATACTGGCTGAATTTTTAAGTATCAAAAACAAACAGAAATAATAATAAAAAAAGTTGTATATCCATACAAAGAGGCTGCATTCAACACTGAAAGCAAAAAAAAATCGTTCATAATAGACATTTAAAAGCAATTACAGTGATACTGTAACCCCCCCCCCCCCTTACTCTCACTTCATTAGTTGACAGTGTCAACTAGGTGGAGCCTCATGGCAATTGGGCCCCATCTTCTGGCTGGGGAGAGGGCTCAACTGTCATGAAGCCCCGCCTAGTTGACCTTGTGCACTGATCTCTGTCTATCCCCTCCGTCTATCCCCTCCATTTACCTCTAGGGTTCAATTCCACTCTTTCACCCCCACATGGAGGAGAGGGAATGCATGTTTTAGGCAGTACTAGTGCTGCAATAGCCTTGTACCCCTCCATTTGGGGAATACCTTGTATGCCAATACTCACAATTCTCAGCACTTTGTATTTCGTATGGTTGTCTACTTCTCACTAGTAGAGTATTGTTTATGAAGACATTTGTTTTGTACATAGTTTACTGGATGTGAAAGCTTTATGACTCAGTGTTGAGTACAACCTCTATGTTTGGGTATACAACTTTTTCTATTTTTCTGTTTTTGATACTTCAGCCACCCCTACCACCGAATACATTATCCCCAAGCAGACCTTTTCTTCACACTTTGAAAACCTAATAAGGAGTTACCTTTGCAGAGGTTTCAAACCATGAAACAAAACCATTTTCTTTACAGAAGTTATCCATCTGAGAGGGGCTGTGTGTGCTGTTCTCCCTTTTTTGATCACATTTATTGGCGAGAAGAATAGCCGGTATGGGACCACCGCCTGGAAGGTGAACTTTGTTATCCAGGTCAGATTTCCACTTAGTTATGGCTTCAAAGGTGGAACCTCTGGTTACGTCAAACACCACAAAGGCTCCCACTGCCTCTTTGTAGTAAACTCTGGTCATGTTCCCAAACCTTTCCTGTCCTGTGAAAAATACAAATACAATCCAATTAACTTTGTAGCTGTAAGAAAAAAGAAAATATATTATATATTTATTTTCATAATATATATATATATATTATATACACACACACACACACACACACATACACTTTCCATTTCTGATCCTTCAAAGACATTCTGGGATTTCCTTAGAGGGGATGATCTAAGAGAGTTGAGCACATTTTGCCTAATTTACCCTAAACAAAAGCCAAATTATAAAGATAGTTATATTAGTAGTGTTGTTTGTTATCTGTAAGGTTAAGTGTATTATTATTTTTTATTTTATTTATAAAGCGTCCTTGATTCCAGAGTGCTGTGCAAGCAATAGGGGTGAACAAACAGGCACATTAAAAGATCAAAAACACATTACATGAAGGTAAATAGCAGACTGGTACATGGGGGAAGAAGACCATGCCCGCGAGAGCTTACAATCCATAAAGGTACGGGGAGCTGAGCAATCTTTACTGTATGCTAAGGTGGGAATACAAATGGGGGTTGGCAGTGAGGTCTAGTGAGGATAAAGGAGTCTCGAGAATGTGTGGCAGTATTGTATGAAGAGGGCATAGTGTGTGCCGTTAGAATGTGTCTTTCCATCATCAATTACTAAGGTCGGATTTATACACTTATCCGGCAGCGTTTCCCTCCGGTGCAGTAGAAAAGCTCCAGAGGGAAAAGCATCTTTGAACGGTTTCCATTAATTTAAATAAGACAGTTTAAAGCATCTGGCGTGTTAACATCGCTGCCGGATCGCCGTACCCGTTGTATGTCAGAACGCTACTTGCTGTGTTCTGCTATATGTCGTTGTTTAATGTAAAAAAAAAAAAATAAATGATAGGACAAATGATGCATTTCTGACATCAGTTGTCTAAAAAGAAGAACGCCGGACTGCCGGATACATGTAAACCCAACCTAACGCCTAACACCGCTCAGTTAGCTGGCATGGAAGAAATGTAAAAGTGTTTTATTGTAGAATAAAGGCGATATGGGCACGTCCAAGCTCAGTCATTAGGCCTTATAAAAAAAGATAAAGATCAAATTTTTACCAAAAGAAAATCAACAAAACATTCACCACATTTTTGCTTCATAAAAACCATTACAGAAATATTTAAAAAATCTTTGCTATTCTGAGCGCCTCCCTAATGGCATGAAGACTGTAATCCATTTAGTGCACAGCTTATGACTGCTGACCCATCACAACCCCCATTGTGGTCATGTAACACTATGAGAATGAGAAGCCGCGATCTGAGAATTCTCATTGATCGGGGTGCAGCCTGGTTAGTAACACATGAGATGATGTGCAACCAAGACCAGAAAAAAAAGTCTTCTCAATAACAAAAAAGAAAGAGCAATGTGTTGTCCCTCGTGTCCATGAGTTCACTTATTTATACTGAATTATTTAACCCCTTAAGGACAGAGCTTGAAATGGCCTTAATGACAGAGACAAATTTTATGAATATGACCTGTGTCACTTTATTCATTAATAACTTCGGGATGCTTTTACCTATCCGGCTGATTCTGAGATTGTTTTCTCGTGACATATTGTACTTCACATTTGTGGTAAATTGGAGTCGATACTCATAATGAATCTTTATGAAACCCAAAATAATGTGAAAAAATGTGAAAAACTGCATTTTTCCAACTTTGAAACTTTTTTGCGTATACAGAAATTGGCTATACCACATAAATTATATATTAAATAGCATTAGCAACATGTCTACTTTATGTTGGCGGCATTTATTAAACGATTTTTCATTTTTTTTAGACGATAGGAAGCTTAAAACATTAGCAGCAAATTTCCAAATTTTCAGTAAAATTTCAAAATCAGATATTTTTAGGGACCTGTTCAGGTTTAAAGTGTATTTGAGGGGCCTGTATGTTAGAAAGCCCCACAAAGCTCCCCATTTCAGAAACTGCACCCCCCACACTCTGCAAAAGCATATCCAGAAAGTGTTTTAACCCTTTAGGGGAGTCACAGAAATAAAAGCTAAGTGTGTAAGAAATTTGAAAATTTTAATTTTCTGTGCAGAGATTTTATTGTAATCCAATATTTTTCATAATTATAAACCTATTACCAGAGAAATGCACCCCAATAATTATTGCCCCGTTTCTGCAGTTTATAGAAATACCCCATATGTGGCCCTATTGCGCTATTTGACGCAACCACAAGCCTCAGATACAAAGGAGCGCCTAGTGAATTTCAATGCCTCCGTTATATTTGGTCATTTCTGACTGTACCACTTCAGGTTGGCAGAGGCTCTGGGGTGCCAAAACCTAAAAAACACCCCTAAAGGGACACCATTTAGAAAACTACACCCCTCAAGGAATGTAACAAGGGGTGCGGTGAGCATTTGGACCCCACAGGTGCTTCACAGATTTTCCGAACAATGTGGCGTGAAAAAAGAAAAAAAATTTTTTTACACTAAAATGTTGTTCTAGCCTTCAATTTTTCATTTTCTTAAAGGGATAAGAGGAAAAAAAAGACACAAAATGTGTAGCGCAGTTTCTCCAGAGTACGGAAATACCCCACATGTGGCGATAAAGTGCCAAGGGGGCGCAGGACGAGCCTCCAAAGGGAAGGAGCGCCAATTGGCTTTTGGAAGCTGAATTTCACTGGAAAGGATTTCAAGGGCCATGTCGCATTTACAGAGCCCTCGTGCTGCCAAGACACTGAAAACCCCCCACAAGTGACCCCATTCTGGAAACTACACCCCTCAAGGAATCTAACAAGGGGCACAGTGAGCATATGGACCCCACTGGTGACTGGCACAAATGTGGAACAATGTGACGTAAAAGTAAAAAATTTAATTTTTTCACTTTCATGGCACAAATGTGCCCGTCATCAAGGGGTCCATATCCTCACTGCACCCCTTGTTAGATTCCTTGAGGGCTGCAGTTTCCAGAATGGGGTCACTTGTGGGGGGTTTCCAGTGTTTTGGCAGCACGAGGGCTCTGTAAATGCGACATGGCTTTCATCATCCATTCTAGCCAAATCCAACCTCCAAAATCCAAATGGCGCTCCTTCCCTTTGGAGGCTTGCCCTGCACCCACATGGCGCTTTATGTCCACATGTGGGGTATTTACAGACTCGGGGGAAATTGCTCTACACATATTGTGTGTTTTTTTCTCTTTTAACCCCTTGTGAAAATGATAAATTCAAGGCTAAACCAACATTATAGTGTAAAAAATGTAATATTTCATTTTCACGCCACATTGTTCCATATTTGTGCCAGTCACCAGTGGGGTCCATATGCTCACTACACCCCTTGTTACATTCCTTGAGGGGTGCAGTTTCCATAATGGGGTCACTTGTGGGGGGTTTCAACTGTCTTGGCAACACAGAGGCCTTTTAAATGCAACATGGCCCCTCGAAATCCATTCCATTCAAATCCAGCCTTCAAAAACGAAATGGCGCTCCTTCCCTTTGGAGGCTTGCCCTGCACCCGCATGGCGCTTTATGTCCACATGTGGGGTATTTCCGTACTCAGGGGAAATTGCTCTACACATTTATTGTTTTTTTTAATCTTTTAGCCCCTTGTGAAAATGAAAAAATCATGACAAGATTAATGATTTAGAGTAAAAACTTTACAAAAATTACACTAAATGTTGGTCTAGCCTTGATTTTTTCCATTTCCACAAGGGGTTAAAAAAGAAAATGAACACAAAACGTGTAGGGTAGTTTCCCCTGAGTACGAAAATACCCCACATGTGGGCATAATGTGCCATATGGGCACAGGGCAAGCCACCAAAGGGACAGAGCGCCATTTAGAGGCTGGAATGGAGGATGGAGGCCATGTCGCAATTACAAAGCTCCTGTGCTGCCAGGACAGTAGAAACCCCCCACAAGTGACCCCATTCTGGAAACTACACCCCATAAGGAATCTAACAAGGGGTGCAGTGAGGATATGGACCCCACTGGTGACAGTCACTTACGTAGAACATATGCCGAGAAAATAAAAAATACCATTTTTTTTCATTTTCACGTCCCAAATGTGGCCGTCACCAGGGGGCCATATCCCCGCTGCCCCCCTTGTTAGATTCCTTATGGGGTGTAGTTTCCAGAATGGGGTCACTTGTGGGGGGTTTCTACTGTCCTGGCCGCACAGAGGCTTTGTAATTGCATCATGGCATCCTCTAATGGGAATAGCGGCCATACCTATTTAGCTGGGGAAAAGGGACAATTCTAATTTATTTGGGGGTATTAGGCCAATTATTAGTTTATAAGGTTGAAAATGACAGGTGTCCATCAAATTCAACCTGTGTTGATCCAGAGGAAGGCAAAAAACCCTCGTGAGGCAGACGACAGTAGCCTCATCACAGGGGAAAAATTCCTTCCCGACTCCATAATGGCGATCAGAATAATCCCTGGATCAACGTGACCCCTGAAATAGGAATAAGGGACAGAATTTAGATAATGTGGAACCCCAATGACGTGTGGTACGCCTTGAAGCGATCCTGTATGCAGAGGCCGGGGTGATCAGGACAGGTGTCACACTGGAAAATTGTGTCCTTCCTGATCCCCCTGTTACGCCACACTCTGCACTTCTTCTGGGGTCTCCCGTTCTCCAGTGTGGGGGGCGTCACCTGGAAAATGTTGTCCTGGTGCGATACGGGGTCCCTCATATCCAGAAGCGCTGGGGCCGCTATATGGCTACTAAATATTAGGGCGCTATTACTACTTCTGATATGTTCGGATCATGCCGCAAGCTACAGGGCAGCGAGGGACCGGAAGAGGGGGCGCTGGTATAAAAGTTATCCCCGTACAGGTGGTGACCTTTATCCAGCAGTGGGAAGATCAGTTCCCGGATGATCTTCCCACTTGTTCCGAGGATGGGGGGGGAGGGGGCATCTGGGGCTGGATTCGGGTGTCCCTTCCTACATACACTCTAAGGGTACGTGCACACTGCGGAATCGCGACAGATAACCCTTCGTGCATTCCGCAGTTGGCACCCGCCGGCGGACTGATGCAGGCGCACGTCTCCGTCCGTGTCATAGACTCCATTCTATGCACGGGCAGATTTCGCTCTCCGTCCAACGTGTTCATTCTTTGGATGGACGACGGATTCCGCCCGTGCATAGAATGGAGTCTATGACACGGGTAGAGACATGCGGCCGCATCAGTCCGCCGGCAGGTGCCAGCTGCGGAATGCACAAAGGGTTATCCTTCGCCATTCCGCAGTGTGCACGTACCCTGGATCTGTAAGTGTACCCTGAGGTACTCTCACAGTGTTTGTAGAATTTCACGCCATACCGTCATCTCTTATTGGGACGGTACTGGCGGAAAAGACGTGTCTGGGAGGCAGCATACGCTACGCTACCCCCCAGACATGTCATTGGAGGATGAGGATGAATGGAGGAAAGAAGGATCCCCCCCATTCATCCTCACTGGCTGTTTCGGTGTCGGAGGCAATAATAACGTATCCCTCTGACGCCGAAAACACCCTGGGGGCCATCTTTATACGGGGATTGGTATATGGGGTATATAGTGGTGTAGTGTCAAACTTTATTCAATGTAGTGTGGTGTAATGTAGTGTTTTTTACGTGTTTTTTTTACAGTAAGTATAAAAAAAAAACCTACGCCAACAAAGGAGTTGCTGATAAATGCCGCACTTATGTTCGGCACTTATCAGCAGACCGTGGCAGTAGGATATAGAAAAAAAACACCCTACGCCAAAAAGGAGGAGTTGCTGATTAGCAGCGCACTTTCGTGCGATGCTGATCAGCACTCAGCGGCGATAGGGTGCGGAAAATAGAAAAAAAAAATTGGGAAAAAAAAAAAAAAAAAAATTTCTACATTCTGAACATCCCTATAGTGGCTGATACGTGTATTACACATATCAGCCGCTAGAGGGCAGCAGAGCGCAAATTCCGGAAAATGACGAGGCTGGAGCCGAAAATAGCCGAGAGAAGACGACGGGGATCGCCGGAAAGACCCGAAGACCGAACGGAAAGATGGAGGACGCCGCGAACCCGGAAGACGCCGATCAGGAGCCCGGGACAGGTGAGTAATGTACAAATACCTGCTCTGGACCCCTCCGCTACCTAGCTGAGGGGTCCAGGGCAGGTATTTACTATTTTCTGGGACTCTGATCGCCGTGCCACCGGCCCGATCGCCGTGAACGGCCGGGCGGCCGTTCACGGCGATCGGGCCGGTGGCACGGCGATCACCATTACTTTTTACAGTAATGGCGGTCGGTGCCGTCCTCGGACAGCACCGACCGCCATTTTTTTCCGGGTCATCGGGTCGCCGATGACCCGGAAAGGTTCCGATCGCCGCTATTGGCTGACCTGAATTGATCAGCCTATAGCAGCGATCGTAAGCACGGGGGGTGTTAACCACCCCCCGTGCCGTGAAGCTACGATGGCCTGCTATGATTTATAGCAGGCCATCTTCCCCGACCGCTGCGTGTGAACACGCAGCGATCGGGGAAACATCGGGCGTAAATTTACGCCCTGATGCGCCAAGTACCAGGGCGCGGGGGCGTAAGTTTACGCCCGATGTCGTTAAGGGGTTAAATAAAACCTTAAAATCTTCCTGCTCTGTAAAGATCACGACAGGCAGGATTACAATAAAAAGGAGATACAACAGGAATCCACCATTTACAATAGCAGATTGTTGCACCCCCTCCCCCCCCCCCTTTGCACAATGATCATGGCACAATTTAGCAGTTGTAAAGCATCTCTCTGCGCTCTTTTAAACCGATGCTGACAAGATGGCTGCTCCTGTAATTATGTGCATAAATAATAATAAATTAGATTAAGACTAAAGGTAGTTTCCCATGTACCAAGTTTGCAGCGGATTACACGTTGTAAGTTCTGATCTGTCCTGTCATTTCCTATGAATCTACAGAATTTCTCATGACGGATTTTCATTCCACTGCGACAATGGAGCCCCTGCCCACTATACATTACCTGCCCGCGCTCCTGTCTGCTTCTCCACTGCTTCTGGCTGTGGCGGGGCTGCGCACTGATTGGCTGAGCGGGATGTCAGGGACCCAGGAGAAGCAAGCAGGAGCGCGGGCAGGTAATGTATTAGCCCCGCAGCTGGTGAGTTAAAGGGGTTGTCCAGCGAAAATCTTTTTCAAATCAACAGATATCAGAAAGTTATATAGATTTGTAATTTATTTCTTTCTATTAAAAAATCTCAAGTCTTTCCATACTTACCAGCTGCTGTATGTCCTGCAGGAAATGTTTTATTTTCAGTCTGACAGTGCTCTCTGCTCCCATCTCTGGCTGAGACAGGAACTGTCCAGAGCAGGAGAGGTTTTCTATGGGGATTCATAGAAAACCGAGACAGAGATGTCAGCAGAGAGCACTGTGTCAGACTGAAAACAAAACACTTCCTGTAGGACATGCAGCAGCTGATAAGCATGGGAAGACTTCAGATTTTTTTAATAGAAGTAAATTACAAATCTATATAACTTTCTTATATCAGTTGATTTGAAAGACAAATATTTTTGCTGGACAATCCCTTTAAGTGGGCAGGGGCTACATTCTCAAAGTGGAATAAAGATCCGCTACAAGAATGTAGACTGATAGGAAATGATACAACAAAGCATCACAGCGGATTTCACTGCGGAACACGCAGCATGAGATCTGCTTCAAACTCAGTATGTGTGAATGTTCCCTAATGTCTCAGTATATTCCCGTTATAGAGCAGCAGGTTTGCTATATATCTATGGGATACAATTCTGTTAGATGCCTGGGATCCAGATGTCCGTCGTAATCCTACGATGCTGGCTCCCTGCCTTCATGATTTTCTTCCTATGCCAAAAATTATGTAGACAGAATAAGGCGAGGCTGTAAATGCTTGTAATATTAACAGACATGACGTTAAGGTTTCATAAGAGGGAGTCCGGACTTATGCAACAATATTGCTCACTAGATTTTTCACTAGACTTGTCCGGTTTCACTAGCATCCCATATCCCACATGGCGGTCAGTCCTCACCCATAATCTAAGCCTGTGTGTAATAGGTTTCTATTAGATGAATTGGCCTGTTTGTCTGCAGCACATCCTGACTCACACCCTGAAGCTGCAGAAAATCCTCACCCCACCTCCCTTCTGAGACCCAGGTCACATGATCTCTGTCTCTTCTGTTGCCAGGCAGCTGTAACACCTCATCTGTAACTCCTCCCAACACAGACATCACACAGTGATCACCTGACCAAAGGCGGGGAAACAGCCTCTCCTGAGTAGTATAGGGGAAAGGAGGCACTGTTTCATCTCTTTCTCTAATCTATAGATAGGGAAAAGGGTACACAAGTGCAAAAGGTGTCAAACAATCGATATGGGAGGGGGGGGGATTAGCGAGAGCACCTATATGCTTTTTGTGCAATTTTTTTTAATAGGATTGTTGGAGTGCCCCTTTAATGTAGCTGTTAAGTTTCAGATAAGGGCTCCTTCACACAGAAGTGATTTTTGTTTACACTCACACGTACAGGATCTGTGGCGGATCTGAAGCTGCAGATATATAACTAAATGATTGAACACAGCTTTAAATCTGTTGAAGAGCCTTTACGTATGAATGTACACAAAAACAATTAAAAATTAAAAATAACTTCTGTGCGATGGGGCCCTGTATAGTGGCAATAAATAAGCACGGATAGCCTATGATATAACACATCACTAACCAAATGAATATTAAAGTCTCTTATTTGCCAACGGATCCGTCCATATTAAAGAGGCTGTTCACCAATTTTTTTTTCTTTCTAATTAACTGATGCCCAAAAGAAAGTGGTGTATTTTCTCTGGCCTGACACAGCGCTCTCTGCTGCCACCTCTGTCCATGTCAGGAACTGTTCAAAGCAGTACAGTACAGCTCTCCGAAAAGAATTGCGTTTACTACACACAGGGCTCCATAAAGTGATAGGAATTTGCTTACAAGATGGAGGAGTGACAGCTATTTATTACTGGTATGCCCCATCCGCACCCCACCCCCACGAGTCTTCAGTGGAAAGGTCCTTCCAATAAATCTCCTGTCTCATTCATTGCTATTTTTGTGTGCCGCTCATATGACCCTGCTCACTTGCCTGACAGTCATTCATATTACATGAGGAAAATCTCACAATAATATTTAAAGGAGACCTACACAGACCCTCATTGTATGTGGTGGTGGAGCTGAGTACTTGCTGGACTCTCAGCGCGAGTCACAAGATGTGCAGTGCAATGTTAATCTGTGTGCGGAGGAATGCATGGCCCGGCCTCACACCCATTACTGCAGCTTTACAACCCTGGAAACACTTTATTATTACAGGACTATTATTCCTATTACTTGTTATTTATTGCAGCAATCCCAAATCACAGCGGGTGTGCAGAGCCAGACTAGATTTCTGAACAAAAAAGACCTACGCAGCAGCATACAGAAGAGATAGGGCTGTTCAGTGTAGGCCGTTCTCTCACGGGTCGGGTATAGCAGCTCAGCACTCGGCTGCGTTCACACACAGTATTAGGTCAGTATCCGTATCCTCATTTTACTCAGTATTTTAAACCAAAAACAGGAGAGGGCCAAAACTCTGAAAAACTTGTCCAAAATTAATGATAAAAATTTGTTCCAAAATCAGGACCAAATACTGATCAAAATACCACAAATGCACCCTAACAGATACGGAATGTATCACCTAGATCACCTAAGTATTGCTGTTATATAGCTGCCTTCAGGAGACTGACCCTGGATACAGTAAGTATAGCTGTTATATAGCTGCCTTCAGGAGACTGGACCTGGATACAGTAAGTATTGCTGTTATATAGCTGCCTTCAGGAGACTGACCCTGGATACAGTAAGTATAGTTGTTATATAGCAGCCTTCAGGAGACTGGACCTGGATACAGTAAGTATAGCTGTTATATAGCTGTCTTCAGGAGACTGGACCTGGATACAGTAAGTATAGCTGTTATATAGCTGTCTTCAGGAGACTGGACCTGGATACAGTAAGTATAGCCTTGTTTTATAGAATGACAATTACAAAAATTATTTATTTAATGTAAATAGCAGACAAGCTTTATATCACACCCCCTGCTGATTTATAACAGTGGCACGTTAAATACTAAGAAAATAATGGCAGCAAAATGCAGAACTGATACCAAACAGATGAACAGGTCTGCAATGCAGTCAAAAACCAGTGATGCAGCTCTTGAAGATAGTCTTTTATGTCATAAAATTGAACTGAAATACAGAGGTAGCATAAAGTATTAGGGCTCCGACCACGCACGGCTGTCAGAGGATCATTCATCAGCTTCATTGGCATTCATTCCTGGCAGAGTTTACAGGAAGAAAAGCGCTATATGCAGAGGGTTTTTACCCCATAAAAATGGAAACTGACAGACTTTTATAAGTCAATATAACTTTAGGTTCAGTCTGTCCATCATGTGATAATACTATTCATGAAAACGTTAAAGGTGAACTATCAGCAGGCTAGACAAATCTAACCTGCCTATAGCCCCCTATTCGCACAGGGTGCCGAGGATGACGGCATGTCTCTTACTTACATCCCCGACGCTGTTCCTGTGCTGTTTATAGTGTAATCCAGAGTACAGTAAAGTTGTTTAGAGCACTGGGGGCGGGGCTACTGCCCTCTGAGCGCCATTCTGCCCTCAGCCAGACCGCCCCTTCTAATGATTATTAGTGGAGTGGACTGGCCAGGGGTGGGCCGGATTGGTACTTTGGGGGCGGAAGCCCTGCTCCCAGTGCTTTAAAATGCGGCCTTCCAGCTGTTGCCATACTACATTTCCCATGATGCCTGGATAGCCAAATCCAAAGCTTTAGCTGTCCGGGCATGATGGAAATTGTGGTTTTGCAACAGTTGTACGGCCACAGTTTGGAGACTCATAGGTTACAGGATTACACTATAGACAGCACAGGATTACACTACAGACAGCACAGGAACGACGCTGAGGATGAAGGTGAGAGACCTACCATCCTCCTCTGTGCCCCGTACACAATAGGGACATATCAGCAGGTTGATATTTCCCCTTTAAGGTGAATATACATCCAACAGTAAGTACATGCCTTTTGTCCAAGATGCCTAAAATTAAATTGCCATTTTGAACAGAAGAATAGCGGTTCGATGTTCTGTAATAAATACTGCGGTTACCACTAATGCGGGATTATTAATAGGCCTCTTCTGTATAATAGCAGCTACTATTTATAATTCCTATAAAAGCTACTTATTACACCTCTTAATAGAAGTAATACAATTTACCCTCCAGGCCACAATAGCTTTCCTTGATGGTGCGGTTGAAGCCTCGGCAGCTTTCTCTAAGAAGATGGTTGGCTTGTGCGCACGAGCTGCGCTTCTGGCCCTATTCACACACCGAGCAGCGTATAATTATGGCAAACGTTTCTTTTACTGATTAGATAGCAGCTGAAATTATTACATCCAAATGATTCATCATTTCTGCCATTCCCTCCCTTTATCCGCTCCGGCTCTAAGTATAGTTAATAACAGAGGCTGCTTAAATTAAGGGCTGATTCTCTGAAGCGTAACATACAAAAGGTGCTATTTACAGTATCATGGCCTGGCTTCTGCAAAGTCGGAGAGAAAACGGGCTTTAGTCATTGTCTATTGTGTTCATTTGGACATATTTTATCATTAATCTGCAATATGCAAGCTTGGCGTGTGAATATACCGCTACCAACTGTCCCCATTCTCTACTGCCAAAATTAAAGAAATAACAAGCGCAACATCATTACTAGAGATGAGCGAACCTGGAGCATGCTGGAGTCGATCCGAACCCGAACCTTCGGCATGTGATTAGCGGCGGCTGCTGAAGTTGGATAAAGCCCTACGGCTATGTGGAAATCATGGATATAGTCATTGGCTGTATCCATGTTTTCCCAGACAACCTTAGAGCTTTATCCAAGTTCAGCAGCCACCGCTAATCAAATGCCGAACGGTCGGGTTCAGATGGACTCGAACCCGGTTCGCTGACCTCTAATCATTACCATACAGCCGGACAGCAAGACAACCTAAAGGGGTACAGGCTGCTGCCCACTGGTGTCGTACCTTAGCGGAATTCCCCCTTTAAGGGTATCACTATAAAAGCTATCATAGAGATATAGAATTAAAGGAGAAGTCTGGTGATTTCTAAAAGCCGCCAGCCTACAGAGGGAGGGGGGGAAATTGATTTCAAGCAGGAACAGGAACTTACCCCTCCCTGTGCCTGCAGTGAGCAGCTGGAGTGGACGCGGGGCCCCCGCTGGAAGTCATTCCTCCCCCCCCCCCCCCCCGAGATGTGATGACGTGGTGGAAAAAGGCCTGTCCTGGCTGATGGGCTGGCCACTAAGCCAACCAGTAACTGAAGTGGCCAGTCCATCAGCCGGGTCGTGATGTGGACACCCCAGAGATCCTGGAGCCAGGCAAGGGTCCCACTGCAGCTTCCGTGGGCACGGGGAGAGGCAAATTGTTACTTGTAATTAATTTCTCTCCTCCCCCTACAGGCTGCAAAATTTCGCCGGTGGGGTGTTATTTGGCCTCATATACTGTTATTAATGTTGGTGGTGTTCGCCCTGGTCTTTTGGGTTTTCTGCAGTAAGAACATGGTGGTTTTTGCTCCTTGGTGATAGATACAAAAAAAAAAAAAAAAAAGCCCTAACCCCGATATCCTAGTAGAGGGGTAGGGAACCTCTGCTCTCCAACTTTTTGCTGTCCAGGCATGAGAGAGTTGTAGTTTTACAACAGGTGGAGCGCCAAGGTTCCCTACCCCTGTCCTAGTGTTTAAATTTAGGATGCAGAATAAGCCATCTTGGCAGTGAAAGAGTTAAGCCCAGTCATTACTGTGATATAAGGTGTGAGAGTTACATGAGCACCTGCCTGCACGCCCTTCCTTTGTCCATATAAATCCTTTGTAATAAACGTAGTGTATATACAGACACCAAGGGGAGAGGCGGTCGCACCTCACAGCGACTCTCACATCCTGCTGCCGTTGTATATACGTCACTCTGCAAGATCTCCATACATCAGGGATGTCAAACTCCACTCCTCCAGCTGATGCAAAACTACAACTCTCATCATGCCTGGACAGCCAAAGCTTATCTCACATGTCCGGAAATGATGGGAATTGTAATTTTGTAACAGCTGGAGGGCCTGAGTTTCACATCTGTGCTGTACATTATCTGTAATGGGAAGGAACAGGTTAACGCTGAGAACATCTCAAAAGTTTCTCTCTATTTCCCCTGGCTCCATGCCAGGAGATCTGCAGAAAACATATGTACCCACAGGAACACCAAGGAGGAGATTATTTTTGGATCCATTTCAAGCTCAATTTACAGAACTGCAACATCTGATTTATATGGGAAAGTATCGGGGCTGCTAGGATGGAGATCCCTGTGTCTACTACATCTGCAACATATACCAGGGGGGACAGGGTAGCATCTGCTGGCCTGATACCTTATGTCTTTACTAATCATCAAATGCTAGCGGCTCCTTTTATTGCCCCGCCATCTTTATTGGTTAAGAGGTGAGACGAATCTAACTTGCTGATATGTCCCTACTGCACAGGAGACGCTGAGGAGGAAGGTAGGTCTCTTATAGTAGGTCTCTTATAGTAGGTCTCTTATAGTAGGTCTCTTATAGTAGGTCTCTTATAGTAGGTCTCTTATAGTAGGTCTCTTATAGTAGGTCTCTTATAGTAGGTCTCTTATAGTAGGTCTCTTATAGTAGGTCTCTTATAGTAGGTCTCTTATAGTAGGTCTCTTATAGTAGGTCTCTTATAGTAGGTCTCTTATAGTAGGTCTCTTATAGTAGGTCTCTTATAGTAGGTCTCTTATAGTAGGTCTCTTATAGTAGGTCTCTTATAGTAGGTCTCTTATAGTAGGTCTCTTATAGTAGGTCTCTTATCTTCCTCCTCAGCGCCGTTCTGGTGCACTTAGTGGTTTGCTCCACAGTCCTGTGAGACTGTTAGGACACTGGGACCCCCGTTAGCACTGCCCCGCTCCCATAACGCCTCCCCGTCGGGGTGGGCTGGATAGGCACTATGGGGGCAGGAAGTTCTCCTAAACAGTCTTGCTGGACGGTGGGGCAAACTACTAACTGCATCGGAACGGCACCGAGGAGGAAGGTAAGAGACATACCATAAGAGACATACCTTCCTCCTCAGAGTCTCCTGTGCAATAGGGACATAGCAGCAGGTTAAGATTTCGTTACCTACTTTTTAAAGACGACAATACAATGAGCAGTCTGATAATACAGTAAGAGAAAGTATGAGCAATGTCAGGAAAGAATCTGATGATCAAAGAAAAAATGCTAAAAATGTCAGGACCAAGAACAACTCCCCTGACCCCCCATGTGATGGTGACAGATGCCAACCTAAAAATCCAAATGCTGAAGTCAGGACGGTAACACCGGTGACTGACCGGCTCCAATGTAATGCCGGCCTAGTGGCCATCACCTGAGTATAAATAAACGTTGACCCCGTTGTAAAAACAAGCAAAGAAATGACAATCCAAAAAGGAAAGGCCGCTATACAATAGTTAGGGATTCTCATCCTCCATCCTCTCTTTTTTGGCTACCCGTGTCCTCAAATGTGCGCCGATCAGCAAGATCCGCAGTTGTTTGCGCTGCCTTTGCACAACACAATAAGCGGATTAGCCTGGCCGCACGAGCGATCACTGTATCAATTGTGCAGCCACTAACATTCAGTTATTGGCCGCACGTCTCCTGCTTACACCGGCCAATAGCGAGAGATTTTATGCTTTAGGGTACAAACACACACAGCAGATACGCAGCAGATTTGATATTGTGTTCAGTTATTTAGATCTAATCTGCTGCGTATCGCAGCAGTAAATAAGCAGCGTATAAGCCGTGTGTGTTTGTACCCTAAAAGATCCAACCAGCTAATGATCAGGCGTTTTCCTGCTCCTCAGCTGATCACACACTATACATGGGCCGACCATCAGCTGAATTAGAGTTTCTAGGAATTGGCCGTGTAAAAGGTCTTTTTGAAAAGAAACGGGTGTTTTAGTAATTAAATATTATATTCACGTTTTAATATTGTCAGTCCACTGTGATTGTCACAAACCACCTGCGGTGTAAGGGATTTCACATCCATATCTTTAGCGACGGCCACATTTCCAGTAGGAAGTGAAAGGCGACCACATGTGAGCTGTGCGATATACTGGGGCACCGGCCGTCGTACTGAATACAAAAAAGTGTAAGCAAGAATGGGAACTAAATCACCACTCACTCCTGTCAGTCACGGGCCCTCCTTCGTGTGTATTTTCTGGTCAAAAAGCACAATACAGGGGAAATTTATTAAGGGATTTTCCAGCCTAAAACTATATTGATTTTTTTTTTCCCCCCCATCTCAACTGACAGTAAACACTGACTATGGCACTCATCTTTGCTATTGAGATATTAAAGGGGTACTTTGGCGAAATTTTTTTACTTTCAAATCAACTGGTGTCAAAAAGTTATAGATTTGTAATTAACTTCTATTTAAAAATCTCCAGTCTATGGGTACTTATCAGCTTCTGTATGTCCTGCAGGAAGTGGTGTATTCTTTCCAGGCTGACACAGTGCTCTCTGCTGCCACCTCTGTCCATGTGAGGAACTGTCCAGAGCAGGAGAGGTTTTCTATGGGGATTTGCTGCTGCTCTGGACAGAGGTGGCAGCAGAAAGCACTGTCAGACTGGAAAGAATACGCCTCTTCCTGCAGCACATACAGCAGCTGATACATAATGGAAAACTTCAGATGTTTAAAAAGAAGTAAATTACAAATCTACGGTATATAACTTTCTGACACAGGTTTATTTAAAAGAAAAAAAATATTTCCCCGGAGTTCCCCTTTCAAGCTTCATTGGTGCTTGAGGCAGTGGGGAAAAGTAGACGCCGATACCAGCTATTTTGCGGCTTAGTGTTTCTTTGGCGACCCCTACTGTATATGTGTAGAAGTCAATTTAAATATTTTAGAAAATATATGAGTCCTACAAGTATAACTATGGTTAGTTGAGATGTGAATACCCCTTTAAATATACGTTTAAAAAAGACAAAAAAAAACACACAAATTCGTGAGTTTGGTTGAAAGCAAACAGGAACCAAAACCATCTCTCAGTTATTCTTCCCTTTTTATCTACACATTCAGAGAATATGCTGCTTAAACATATACCCAGAACAAAGCTTCCCCGTACTTGTCACATTAGGGCCGTTCACACATTTTAATACAACGGCTGTTTTGCGTGTCGGCTGTATTACGTGTTCCTCCGGACCATAATGCATTATTGGTTGTAGGAACGTTATTTTCAAACCACTCAAGTCTGCTGGCCATTGAGTTTTTTTTTCTACAGCCAGCAGGACGGCTACAAAGTGTATTTTCTATGGCCGTTGTTCGCAAACAACGGTCATAGAAAATAGACATGTTTATTATTTTGCAAGCCGTTGTTCTATCAAGATCAATAGAAATCAATAAATTTATTACATTCTGAACATAGCCTAAGGGCCCTATTACTCAGAACGATAATCGGACAAAACGGCCCTATCCGGCTGATTATCGCTCCGTGTAATAAACACAACGATCGGCCGATGACAACGATCAGTGGCTGATCGTTGATAAAGGTTTGGACCTATAATTGTCAGGTGCTGACCGTGCATCACTACATGTAATAGCGGTGCATGGCCGGCGGCTGACGGATTTCCAAACCCCATACATTACCTATCCATGCTGCAGGGCTCCTCTTGCGGTCTTCTCCCCGGGTCTCGCGCGACGCAGCTTCAGAGCTCCGGTCAGTGATTGGCTGAGCAGTCTGTCAACTCAGACAGGCCGCTCTGAAGCTACAACGCATGGGACCCGGGAGAAGACCGCAAGAGGAGCCCTGCAGCATGGATAGGTAATGTATAGAGTTTTAGCAAGGGCTGCAAGGACATCGGTAACAATGTCCATGCAGCCCTTATTAAACGACTATTGGGCCGTGTAACAGGCCCAGTAAACGAGCGCCGATCTAGCAGATTAGCGCTCGTTTACAGTTGTTATCGGGCCGTGTAATAGTGTAATTGGTCACTCCCTTGTCCGTATATTCTGGCGGGCGACTTTAGGAATTGTGTTAATTTGCAATTACCATAATGAAAATTATTTCAGAAATTGCATCGCTGAAGCTTCTCTAACGCAATACTGAAAGTTCTGTTATTAAACCAAAGGAGCAGATTTAAAATGTTTCATTCTGGAGATCTGGCAGAGAAGCTGCACACTTCAAGGGTCTCGTAAGGTACGCCGGCATTTTTTTACATAGAAGTAAAGTTCCACTTTAAATGTTAAATGAAGTTTATCAGCTAAGACATGTGATATAGCGGCCGCATAGCTAGTTTCACATGACACAAAGTAATATTAAGACTTCAGAAGTTTGTAAGAATTTTTTTCTTTTCTTTTTTTTTTTTTTAACTGGGTATTGGGTAACAGAACAGACGGTCCAGGCCAGGCTTAGGCCAGCTTTATGCTGCCTTAAAATCCTGAAAAAACTGAAATAAAACCACCAGCGACCAGATGTTAGCTGGAAGTCAATGGAAGTTTATGATCTGCCTTACACAGTGTTTTATGGAGGTGACTTCAATGGGTGTTTTTTTCCCCTTTTGTGGCCCAGCAGCCAGGTCATGTGATGGTAGAAGAGAGAAAAAAAAAAAGTTCAGTCAAAAACGCCAGAAAAAAAAAACACAAAAACGTGAAAAAGATAAAATAAAAAAACAGATTTTTTTGGAGGCCTGTGCGAGGGCACCCTTAGTAAAGCAGATGAAAGACACAGCAGCTCTTGAGCAAAAACTAAGAGGAAAAGCAATGGGAAATACAAAGGAAGGAGACAGTCTGTATTAGGGCCTATGTATTTGCTGCTTTTTCCTAACTCTCTTATGGAGATAGTGTTTTCTGTCATAGTTATTCAATATGTTGTTATGTATAAACCTCTAATGAGACAAGTGTTGAGCTTGATCAGTGCTCCTCCCCTGCAACCTATCACACTCTAGTGATTGGCCAGGGGAAAGTTAGCTCCGCCCACCTTTTACCCAGAGGGGCTGTGCGGTCTCCTCAGTGACAGTTGGTAGTCTGGCATTGCCAGAGTCACATCTAACCTCCCTACGTCACCTCAGTAATCCTGTCAGACTCCATCTTCAGCCCCCTAACCTGTTTCCAGTCAGCCATAAGGACTTATACGTGTCTTCTAAGGGCCCTATTCCACCAAACGATTATCGTTTGCATATCATTAACGATTAACGATCTCAAACGACCACTATTGCGAAAGACCTGAAAACGTTCACTCATTTCCATTGAACGATAATCGTTACTTATGATCGTAATTGCGATCGTTTTTTCTTCGCTATTTATTCGCTATTGCATTCGTATCTATTGCGAACGACCGAACGATGTCTTATTCAACGCGAACGATTTGCGAACGAGCAGCGATAAAAATAGGTCCAGGTCTTTTAAAGCGATCAACGATTTCTCGTTCGGTCGTTAATCGTTAACTGCATTTCAACCGAACGATTATCGTTTAGATTCGAACGATTTAACGATAATCTGAACGATAATCGTCCAGTGGAATAGGGCCCTAAGTCTCAGCAGGACGTCCTCTGTATTTACTAGTGCCTGCTGTTGGATTGGTGAAGTGATAGAGGGTCTCCCATTCACCATCCACATCTTCTTGGCTTCCAAGTCAGTGTGTCCATGCGTCTTCCTCCTACATGATAGTGAGCGTCGACAGCGTCAAGTCTCTTCAGTAACTTCAAGTACCTATTCACACGTACCTTATAAAGGCTGGATGGTGCGTTCACACCTACAGGATCTGCAGCTGATTTTCTGTAGCAGATTTCTTTTAAATAACTGAACACAGCATCAAATCTGCTGCAGATCCTGTAGGTGTGAACGCACCCTAAAACTGCAAAGTCCCTGGAACAGGTCTGTCTACTTGAAACCCCCCCTGAAGCAAAGGACTCTGATCAAGCCAACAGTTTACCGTCATCAGATGCCCCTGTATTGGATTGTATATAGTTATCCTTCAAGTAAAGTCTTATCACCGCTATTGTGTGAAGACTTATTAAAAATTATAAGTCCCTGCGTGTATGCTGAAGTAGACAAGGGCCCCAGCACCCTCGGACCCCACCATGACAGGAAGGTTTCAGAAGGTGAGCCCTAAGGTTGCACTACACCACCCAGCAACACAACCCCTCAGCATGTCACACCAGCACAACACCAAAGGGACATAATATATATTATATAAATAAAAATGCTTATATATACACACACATATATATATAATTTTGTATATATATTACATATAATTTTGTGTGTAATAATATATATATATATATATATATATATATATATATATATATATATATTGCAGTAGTTCATTTTTTTTGAACAAGAGCAAGTACTACCATATGTCTTGCACCATCAGCTTCCAAGACTCTCGTTGAAGGGTTACTATTTTTTTCCCTTCCAAATGAACTGGTGTCAGAAAGTTATACAGGTTTGTAATTTACTTCTATTTAAAAATCTTCCGTCTTTCGGTACTCATCAGCTGCTGTATGTCCTGCGGTGGTGTATTCTCCCCAGTCTGACACAGTGCTCTCTGCTGCCACCTCTGTCAATGTCAGGAACTGTCCAGAGCAGCAGCAAATCCCCATAGAAAACCTCTCCTGCCTTCCAGACTGGAAAGAATACACCACTTCCTGCGGGACATATAGCAGCTGATAAGTATTGGAAGACTGGAGATTTTTTAATAGATTTGAATTACAAATCTCTGGCACCAGTTGATCTGAAAGAAACTGGAGTACCCCTTTAAGGAACATTGGCAAACACCATGTTATTGCTCTAAATGCAGAAATAATAGAACCATATTACAATGTACCTGGAGAATTTCCCATGACTGCTCTGTGTAACACAGTTTTTATTTTGGTCATTTCTTTCCTTTTCGAAAACTTCTTCCATACAAGTATTGCAGTAAATGTGAACGCCGAGCATTCGGGTCAATTATTAAATTGCTCCCAATATGAAAGCAAACCAGCAATTACGTCTCGTCTTAGAACGGAGAGCAATGAACCGGGACAGAATCCATCACGGCTAATCTGCCTTCCCTTGCAGTGACCCCTGTGCCCGTATACTGTCAGGAGGAAAGTGTTGCCATGTAGGCGCGTCTCTTAAAAGGATGAAGCTAATTTACTAGAATGTTATAAAAAAAAAAAAAAAAAAAAAAAAAAAAGTGCAAAAACTTCCTGTAACTACACAGTAATGCTGTTGGGCACTGCAGGCTAATAGAGGTGAGGAACCACAGCATCATAGACTAGTCTGGCAAGGTGTGTGACATAACATATCTGGGACCCTAATGAGAATCTAATTATTTTTTCTTCTGATTATAGAGTCATACACTGAAACATGCTGCTCTTCCCTAATCCGAGTAGGACTGGTGTGTCTTTCCCTCCTTTAAGGGGCATTCCACTCAAACACAACTTTTGATATGTTGCTGCCCATGGTGAGACTAAAAATTCCTTCCATACTTATTATCTATTCAGTCTCCTTCCCCCAGTTCTCAGCTGCTGCTTTCTGCTGAAGACACAAAAATCTGTCTGTGAGCTTTTCTCTCTTTCTCACCCCCCTCCCTTTTTAGACAGCTAATGTAAACACATCCCTGGCAGGCTTTATCTGCAACATTGTAGCTTCTTTGTAATGATGGGAGGATTAATCACAGTGAGCTCATCAGCAACTTGACCTCGGAATAACCCTCCCAGCATTACAAGGAAGCTACAATATTGCAGATAATGCCTGCCAGGGACTTGTAGTTTACACCAGCTGTCCCAGTAGGGAGGGGGGAGGAGGAGACAGAGAAAGGCTCACATACAGATTTTTGTATCTTCAGCAGAAAGCAGCAGCTGAGAACCAGGGGAAGGAGACTGAATAGATAATAAGTATGGAAGGAATTGTTAGTCTCACCATGGGCAGAAACATATCTAAAGTTATGTTTGAGTGGAATACCTCTTTAACATTAAAATTGCAACACTAAGAAGTCCAAGCTTTAATGTTAAGGTGCAGTGTAAGACCACCGCTTAATTTTGCATTCCCCATCACCTAACAAAGGTTTAGATGATGGGAACAGCCCTCTAACTTCTTACATAGCTTACAATGGCTCCTTATAACATCCTAAGAAGGAAGAACATATCTAGGTTAGGTCATAATCAAGTGTATAAAGACAAAGGCCGAGATTTATAACCGGGTGTAATAGACACTAGAGTAAACTGCCCACAGCAACCAATTTTACCAGAGAGGAAAGCAGAGCTGTGATTGGTTGCTGTGGACAGTTTACTCTAGTGTCTATTACACCCGGTGATAAAACGCCCACTAAATTCTCACTAGGCCAGTGTGTGATGACCTGGTGGCCATTATAACTATATATACACACACACACTATATATACACCCCCCCTCTCTATGGTTATGCCTATACACACTATATACACCCCCTCTCTCTATGGTTATGCCTATACACACACACACACACACACACTCTCTATGGCTATGCATATACATGTTAGATACATAGTGGCATTTAAGAGAAATAAACAAACCTTACATAAGTTAATTCCTGTTTTTACCAGGCCTTTCTCAAGCGCTTCCTCTCTGAGCCTTACTGTACAGGTCTTATTCTCCAGGGTATCTATTAGCAGAACTGTCAGTAAGTGAGTGTAGACGTCCAAGGAAAACGTGGCGGTAACAATGTAACGGTCCGTATCCTGTGTGACATAACCTGCTGTACAAATCCCTGGCACTCACAGCATCAGCCACATTCCAGGAATACAACATGGGGACCATACAACGGCACTGCTCATTACAGCAACAGGACTGGGGGGGGACCGTACAACGCCACTGCTCCTTACAGCAACAGGACTGGGGGGACCGTACAACGCCACTGCTCCTTACAGCAACAGGACTGGTCATCACAGAAAACGGGGGCCGTACAACGGCACTGCTCATTACAGCAACAGGACTGGTCATCACAGAACACGGGGGCCGTACAACGGCACTGCTCATTACAGCAACAGGACTGGTCATCACAGAACACGGGGGCCGTACAACGGCACTGCTCATTACAGCAGCAGGACTGGTCATCTCAGGACAGAAAATTACATAACATGACATAGGGGGGCAGGAACAGCACCCCCCCAAGACTTTTACTAAGACAGGTCAGGGGGGGCCCACCTGTGGTCACTCTATTAGACCCGCCACCTACCCGTCATCTCTCTGTGGTTGTCACAGCCCCATGTGGTCGGCACCTGAGTGTCATCTGACAAGACGTATGGTACATTCACTATGTGGCTCTGAAAGTGAAGTGACATAAATCTGTCTTCCTCAGTTGCCCTTCTGTCGGCTCAGATAGAGATTCACACCGATTATCTTGTTTGCTAACATCTCTATTAACCTGCACCATCTATTTAGTACGTGTGGAAGAGCCGCGCAGCATATTCATTGTACTTTGTCACAATCCAATACACTGCGCGGGGCCATATGTTCTGCAATAAACAGAGGAAGATGCGTCCAGATTCCTTAAAGGGAACCAATCATGCCAAAAATCGCCCTAATGATAAGGAAACATCAAACATGCCCCTGTACCCTCCGTGCCCCCTCTATTAGACCGTATTCTTACTTTTATGAAGTCCCATGCTGTATGTAAATTGCGGGCAAGTAGTAACGGTGGGCGTATCTGGTGACATTCCTGGGCGGTTGGAATCGCTGTAATCGCCCAGAGGGGGGGTGATTGAAAGACCTGCGTTCCGCTGACATCACCCCTGAGTCCCACTGTGATCAATAACTTTAACATGTCTGATGACCCATTTAAGGCGGTGTTCACACATGCAGTAAATCAATGGAATCACTACAGCCAATATACTGCCCCCTAGAGTGCCTGGGCAGTTTCTACAGTCATAAATGAGGGATCATATGATGGACTCCAAAACTTCACACAGAAGGGAACGGTCATGCCACCCCTCATGTGATACCCTTAAAGGTCACCAGAGGTCGGCTCAGCTGCCACATATACACATTATTCCACTCTCCTAATTTACCCTTCCAGGAAAATAAGAAAAAGAAAATCCCATAGGAGTAACATGCTGAGTGCAACTGAGTTTCTATTAAGGCAGGGATAGAGAACCAGGTTTCCCTTCCCTGCATTGAAGGGGTAGTACAGGCTGCTGAGCTGAGCATACTCACCAGGCCTGGTTCTGCACCGGCGCTCCAGTCCGCCTTGCTGCCTCTGCTACTACAACCGATGATGTTCTGTACACAGTACAAGCCCAGTGACTGCCGGCAGTGTGTACAGAGCATCGTCAGAGGAAGTAAACAGCGGCAGCCAGGCAACCCAGAATGGGACCAGGACAGGCGAGTATGCTCTAGTTTGTTACCAGTCTCCAAGGTCTGGTTTTTATAACTTTCTGAAACCAGTTGATTTCAAGGAAAAAGCCACAATTCATAAGAAGGAAACAGCACTCACCACTGCGTCTAAGTCAGACCATCCGTCTTTATTGCAGACTGAGAGGAAGTGGGGGAGAAGGGAATGGGTGACCGCAGTCAAAGCGGCACAAACTGCAATTCTATGGTCACTAGAGATGAGTGAACCTGGAGCATGCTGGAGTCCATCCAAACCCGATCGTTCGGCATTTGATTAGCTGGGGCTGCTGAACTTGTATAAAGCTCTAAGGTTGTCTGGAAAACATGGATACAGCCAATGACTATATCCGTGATTTCCACATAGCCTTAGGGCTTTATCCAACTTCAGCAGCCACCGCTAATCAAATGCCGAACGATCGGGTTCGGATGGACTCCAGCATGCTCCAGGTTCACTCATCTCTAATGGTCACCCATACACACACGCAGTGGTGAGTGCCGCTTTCTTCTTATGAATGGTTACACATCTTGGGGATTTCACAACTAAGCACCACCAGCAGAGTTTAGCACTGACAGTGTCCCTGAGTGAAGAGCACGGCAGTGCCATCTTCTGCTTTTTATTTTTTCTATAGACTTTAAAAGAAAAAGATTTTCGTCGGAGTGCCCCTTTAGGCTGGGTTCTCACTAGAGCGCTGGTTTCTGGTTATATAAGACACACGATCAACTCCATTGTGCTAATAAGCTACATCCACACATCAGTCATTTCTGTCCGTACTTGCAGATCCAACAGATCCATTAATATCTATGGGCCCTTATACACATCACTGATTTATAGATCCAATTTGAGCTGCAATCTGTGCTAGCTATACCGTATACCATATTTGCAGCGCAATTTACCCTATAGTGGATGAAAGGGCCAGTGCAACTGAGGACAAGCCTGCGGACCAACCTCCCCCATCGGGACAGGCCGCGGAACAATCTCCCCCCCATCGGGACAGGCCGCGGAACAATCTCCCCCCCATCGGGACAGGCCGCGGAACAATCTCCCCCCCATCGGGACAGGCCGCGGAACAATCCCCCCCCATCGGGACAGGCCGCGGAACAATCCCCCCCCATCGGGACAGGCCGCGGAACAATCCCCCCCCATCGGGACAGGCCGCGGAACAATCCCCCCCCATCGGGACAGGCCGCGGAACAATCCCCCCCCATCGGGACAGGCCGCGGAACAATCCCCCCCCATCGGGACAGGCCGCGGAAACCCCTCCTCCCTCAGTACAGGCAGCGGAACCCCTCACGGTAGGCCGCAAACAACGACCCCCATCAAGACAGGCCGTGGACGCAGATCTGTCATCCAGGTCCCCGGCCACCAATGGGTCAATGTGGCCTCACAATGGCGCTTCTCACACCTGTTACAATGCTTCTGCATGTATGACCTGAGAGGGTCCCCACCTAATGTATACAGCTAGTCAGTATATGTATATACACGCAGCCCACCCTAGTGACCCCTGATTGTCCAGGATCCCCCCCCCAACCCCTCAGTGTATCCGCTCCGGGCGGGTCCGGTGTGTGCACTCACCGGCAGGAGTCCCCCCCCCCCCCTTTAAGCACTCACCGGCAGGAGTCCCCCCCCCCTTTAAGCACTCACCGGCAGGAGTCCCCCCCCTTTAAGCACTCACCGGCAGGAGTCCCCCCCCTTTAAGCACTCACCGGCAGGAGTCCCCCCCCTTTAAGCACTCACCGGCAGGAGTCCCCCCCCTTTAAGCACTCACCGGCAGGAGTCCCCCCCCTTTAAGCACTCACCGGCAGGAGTCCCCCCCCTTTAAGCACTCACCGGCAGGAGTCCCCCCCCTTTAAGCACTCACCGGCAGGAGTCCCCCCCCTTTAAGCACTCACCGGCAGGAGTCCCCCCCCTTTAAGCACTCACCGGCAGGAGTCCCCCCCCTTTAAGCACTCACCGGCAGGAGTCCCCCCCCTTTAAGCACTCACCGGCAGGAGTCCCCCCCCTTTAAGCACTCACCGGCAGGAGTCCCCCCCCTTTAAGCACTCACCGGCAGGAGTCCCCCCCCTTTAAGCACTCACCGGCAGGAGTCCCCCCCCTTTAAGCACTCACCGGCAGGAGTCCCCCCCCTTTAAGCACTCACCGGCAGGAGTCCCCCCCCTTTAAGCACTCACCGGCAGGAGTCCCCCCCCTTTAAGCACTCACCGGCAGGAGTCCCCCCCCTTTAAGCACTCACCGGCAGGAGTCCCCCCCCTTTAAGCACTCACCGGCAGGAGTCCCCCCCCCTTTAAGCACTCACCGGCAGGAGTCCCCCCCCTTTAAGCACTCACCGGCAGGAGTCCCCCCCTTTAAGCACTCACCGGCAGGAGTCCCCCCCTTTAAGCACTCACCGGCAGGAGTCCCCCTTTAAGCACTCACCGGCAGGAGTCCCCCTTTAAGCACTCACCGGCAATGTCCCAGAGCTGCAGTCTGACCAGGGTCCTGCTGTCCCAGTTGATGACTTTGAGGGCGAAGTCCACCCCGATGGTGGCCCGGTAGTGCTGGGAGAAGAGCTGGTGCACGTAGCGCTTGATGATGCTGGTCTTGCCCACCCCCAGCTCCCCGATCACCAGCACCTTGAAGAGATGCTCCCTGCGCTCCGGGGCCCCGGCCTCCCCGCCCGCCGTCTCCCCGGCCATGTCTTAGCACAGGTCGGAGCTCACACGGGCAGCGGTAGCGCGTGCGGCAGTCAGTCCACAGACCTAGGAGCGCATACCCTCACACACGCCCCCCGCCGCGTCTGTCACGGGAAACTTCACTTTCTTCCTGACAAACTTTTTCTCCCTCTTTTCTCTCCTCCCAAAGTCTTAAAGAACCAACCGCCTGACTGCGAGTCACCGGACAGGAAGCGCTGAGGGCGGAGTAGGGCGCGGCGGCGGCAATGTACGGAGCGGTGACGTCACAGGCGAGCTGTACACACGGCCGCGGGCACGTGACCCGATTATAGACTCACGTGGGTTGCTATAGTTACCGACTCCAGGTGAGAATCCCGCCGACGAATTGACCACGCCCCCGCTAACTGTGGCGAGTTCCCCCATAACAGGGCTGATAAGGGCCAGGGCTTCACTCACATGTCTGTGTCAGAACTAATGGAAGCTGCCAGCACCAGAGCTCCATCAACTAGTGTGACCATTGTGTAGCCATATAACTCTAGCTTTAGGAACATGTTTACACGTTAAAAGGGTCCTCCGGCCCATCTTAGCTCTGACGCTGGAAGTGTGACGGAGAGCTGCGTTACAGCGCCACCATTCTGTGTCGTGAGCTGCAGTGGGCGCCTCTTCCTTGATATATACCGCCCTGAGAGCGTCTGAAGATGATGGCAGCTCAACCAGGAAGAGACGCCCACTGCTGCTTAAGAGAAGTCTGGCAGAAATTTTTATTATAGTATTGTATTGCTCCCCAAAAGTTATACAAATCCCCAATATACAATTATTACGGGAAATGCTTATAAAGTGCTTTTTTTTCCTGCACTTACTACTGCATCAAGGCTTCACTTCCTGGATAACATGGTGATGTCACTTCCTGGATAACACGGTGATGTCACTCCTGGTTAACATGGTGATGTCACTTCCTGGATAACACGGTGATGTCACTTCCTGGATAGCATGGTAATGTCACTTCCTGGATAACATGGTGATGTCACTTCCTGGATAACATGGTGATGTCACTTCCTGGATAACATGGTGATGTCACTTCCTGGATAACATGGTGATGTCACTTCCTGGATAAAATGATGATGTCACTTCCTGGATAACATGGTGATGTCACTTCCTGGATAAAATGATGATGTCAAGACTCCCAGAGCTGTGCGGCTGTGGCTGCTGGAGAGGATGATGGCAGGGGGATGCTCAGTGTCCCTCCAGTGCCCTGTGTCCAAATTCACTCTTAGACCAAAACAAATTTTCCCATAAGAAATCATAGATATGCAGACAATTGGTTCCACACCCTAAAAATAATAATTTAAAACAAAGGTAAAGGTAAAAAGGTAAAACAAATTAAACAAACATTCAGAAACAGCAGAATCTGTGATATTATAAGTTACTGTACAGTAATGGAGAGGATGGGAAACACAAGGGCGGACAGAGACTGCAGGGAGCAGGAAGGAATGAGCAGGACGGATGTGGGCACATACATGCAGCACTCTGTCCGGGGGGAGAGGGGTTACAGCTATGGAGAGATTACCCCCACAGTCCTGTCCCCTGATGCAAGCCCCAGCCTGAGGTGGATCTGCTATGATTTGGAAGGTGAGGGAGACTTCCTGGGTCAGAGTACAGGGCTGTAGACCCCGCTATGCAGACTGTGCCCCTCCTCCATTCGTGCTCCCACCCAGTAGAGGGAGCTCTTAAACCAAAGCAATGCTCTTAAACCAAGTCACAATTTTGAAAAACTGTGAGCTCTTAAACCAAAACGCTCGTAAACCAAGTTACTCTTAAACCAAGGTACCACTGTGTATATATATATACAGCTATTACACCGGCTCGCAGCACATCAGTGTGTCAGATAGGCAGCTGGAGTGCACTGTGAGGAATAGACTGCAGTGTATCTACTTGGTGAAAACCTCAGATATAGGGCTCGTTCACACAGAGCCAAAGCAGCTGAATTTCTGCGCTGAATCAGAGCTGAAATTTCAGCCGTTAAAATAGGTGCAGAGCTAATTTACATTGTGTTGAAGGAAATTCTGCTCTGCAGTTCACACGGTGGAAATTCCGCACTGAACTAATCCGCTTTCTGCCAGAAGAATGAACATGTTCATTCTTCCGCTAGCGGAAGCCTATACAAACCAATGGGGCTCTGATTTTCAGTTTCAGCGCGGAATACAAGCGTAATACAAGCGGAAATTACGCGCTGAATCAGCGCGAAAATGGGGAAAAGGGGGGGAGGAGGATTCTAGTATATGTTCTGATATAGTTTAGTTTACTCGCCAAATACTCGCTGAATTTCAGCGCTGAATGCATGCGGATTCAGCGTGGATTCCTCGAGTATTCCGCGCTGAATTTGTCAAGAGCTGATTACGAGCTGAACACTTTCCTAGAGGAATACGCAGGGATTCTGCTTACATTCTGCTCGGATTTCAGCGTCAGTTGATTTCAGGCGGAAATATTTCCTCGCGTAATCCTCCCCTTTTGCTCTGTGTGAACGTAGCCTTAGGGTATACAGCTGTATACTGAGAGTGTGGCAAAAATATATAATAATTTGGCACTACTGTTTTGCGTTCTGGGCGTAACATTAACCATTGGAACGCCTGTTGCCAGAAGGCATTTCTAAAAAATTATATACATTGGGTCTACGTCTGTATACTGAGAGTGTTTGGAGTGCATAGTTGAGTGGCTGTGATAGTGACGTAATACTGTGACTTTGGCGTGTTAGATGTACCCCGGCATGCGCCCCCTGCTGTCCCAGTTGCATTCCAGGGGTGTTTGCATCATTTTCGGAGGTGTCATGGTGGACTTGGAAACCTAAATTTGACCACTTGAAGATCACCAAGTCACAAGCATTTTTCCCGTAAACTTTCCCGTTCGATATAGTCGATCGAATAGTCGAGCATCGCGGTCTACTCGAATCGAATTTGGAACTTTCGAATATTTTACAACTCGTTTATCTCTACTGTTTATTATTCATGTGATGAGATCCCCGGTGCTCCAGCTCCGCAGCTTTGGTCCTGTGTCTGTGTTTATATGTGTCCACAGTTATAGCCTTTGAAGGGGGCACTTAAATGTAAAAAGACAGGCGCGTGTGACCTAGAGGACAGCGGAGGAACTGCAGCAGTGCCTGGAAGCATAGAGCACTGGATGGGGGAGGGAGGATGCCTGTGGGTCCTGTCACTATGGACAGCATGGAAAGCACAGAGCAAGAGCTGCCAGGATCAGGCCATGAGCGATGAGCTGCAGGAGAAGAGTGGGCAGGACTGGGCCATGAGCGGTGAGCTGCAGGAGAAGAGTGGGCAGGACTGGGCCATGAGCGGTGAGCTGCAGGAGAAGAGTGGGCAGGACTGGGCCATGAGCGGTAAACTGCAGGAGAAGAGTGGGCAGGACTGGGCCATGAGCGATGAGCTGCAGGAGAAGAGTGGGCAGGACTGGGCCATGAGCGGTGAGCTGCAGGAGAAGAGTGGGCAGGACTGGGCCATGAGCGGTAAACTGCAGGAGAAGAGTGGGCAGGACTGGGCCATGAGCGGTGAGCTGCAGGAGAAGAGTGGGCAGGACTGGGCCATGAGCGGTGAGCTGCAGGAGAAGAGTGGGCAGGACTGGGCCATGAGCGGTGAGCTGCAGGAGAAGAGTGGGCAGGACTGGGCCATGAGCGGTGAGCTGCAGGAGAAGAGTGGGCAGGACTGGGCCATGAGCGGTGAGCTGCAGGAGAAGAGTGGGCAGGACTGGGCCATGAGCGGTGAGCTGCAGGAGAAGAGTGGGCAGGACTGGGCCATGAGCGGTGAGCTGCAGGAGAAGAGTGGGCAGGACTGGGCCATGAGCAGTGAGCTGCAGGAGAAGAGTGGGCAGGACTGGGCCATGAGCGGTAAACTGCAGGTAGGAGCGTGACTTGAGCGGCAAGGTCCAGGAGAAGATCGGGCAGGACTGTGCAACGAGCAGTGAGCTGCAGGAAGAGAGCGGGCAGTATCAGGCCACAAGCAGTGATCTATAGGAGAAGAGCAGGCAGGACCGGGCCACGAGCAGTGAGCTGCAGGAAGAGAGCAGGCAGGACCGGGCCACGAGCATCAAGCTGCAGGGGGAGAGTGGGCAGGACCAGGCCATGGGTAAAGCATAAAAGGATTGCAGCCATTAAACCTACTGATCACTAGAGCAAAGCACCAAGTTGGCTGCATCCAACTTCTTCAGCCACTGGTAATTAAATTCCACACACTCAGGCTTGGATGAATCCAATTGTGCTTGAGGTTCGCTCATCTCTAGGGACAAAAACAGAAATGGAACAAACAGACATCAAGGTCAGAATTTATTTTAATTATAGGTTTTTAAATTACTTCTATTTAAAAAATCTCCAGTTTTCCAGTGCTTATCAGCTGCTGTATGTCCTGCAGGAAGTGGAGTATTATTTCTAGTCTAACACAGTGCTCTCTACTGACACCTCTGTCCATGTCAGGAACTGTCCAGAGCAGGAGAGGTTTTCTATGGGGATTTGCTGCTGCTCTGGACAGTTCCTGACGTGGACAGAGGTGGCAGCAGAGAGCACTGTGTCAGACTGGAGAGAATACACCACTTCCTGCAGGACATACAGCAGCTGATAAGTACTGGAAGATTTAAGACTTTTAAATGAAAGTAAACTATAAATCTGTATAACTTTCTGACACCAGTTGATCTAAAAGGATTTTTTTTTTTGTGGCGTACCCCTAGGTGACATCATTGGAGCATTGCTAAGATGGAGGGAGGTGAGGTACTTATGCTGCTTCTAATGGCAAATGGTATTTTACTGCTCAACAATACAATGAATTTGAAAGAAAGAGAACTGATCTACCCAACGGGGAATAGATTGGCTAATAAATAACTGGATGCCAACATTACGCTTTACAAGGTCATCCAGGTTCTCAAGACAACAGCTGTAAATCTCCAGAGAAGCGTGTGCAGTCTATTTATGATTCTTCTAAGTTATGTTCTGTAGTTTAAACAGTTTCCTATCTATCTTTTTTATGTAACTTAAAGGGAAACTATCAGCAAGCACAGCTACAGGTACCTATCAGCAGGCTCAGCTACAGGTACCTATCAGCAGGCTCAGCTACAGGTACCTATCAGGAGGCTCAGCTACAGGTACCTATCAGCAGGCTCAGCTACAGGTACCTATCAGCAGGCTCAGCTACAGGTACCTATCAGCAGGCTCAGCTACAGGTACCTATCAGCAGGCTCAGCTACAGGTACCTATCAGCAGGCTCAGCTACAGGTACCTATCAGCGGTCTCAGCTACAGGTACCTATCAGCAAGCACAGCTACAGGTACCTATCAGGAGGCTCAGCTACAGGTACCTATCAGGAGGCTCAGCTACAGGTACCTATCAGGAGGCTCAGCTACAGGTACCTATCAGCAGGCTCAGCTACAGGTACCTATCAGCAGGCTCAGCTACAGGTACCTATCAGCAGGCTCAGCTACAGGTACCTATCAGCAGGTGCAGCTACAGGTACCTATCAGCAGGCTCAGCTACAGGTACCTATCAGCAGGCTCAGCTACAGGTACCTATCAGCGGTCTCAGCTACAGGTACCTATCAGCAAGCACAGCTACAGGTACCTATCAGCAGGCTCAGCTACAGGTACCTATCAGCAGGCTCAGCTACAGGTACCTATCAGCAGGCTCAGCTACAGGTACCTATCAGCAGGAGCAGCTACAGGTACCTATCAGCAGGCTCAGCTACAGGTACCTATCAGGAGGCTCAGCTACAGGTACCTATCAGCAGGCACAGCTACAGGTACCTATCAGCAGGCACAGCTACAGGTACCTATCAGCAGGCTCAGCTACAGGTACCTATCAGCAGGCTCAGCTACAGGTACCTATCGGCAGGCTCAGCTACAGGTACCTATCAGCAGGTGCAGCTACAGGTACCTATCAGCAGGCTCAGCTACAGGTACCTATCAGCAGGCTCAGCTACAGGTACCTATCAGCAGGCTCAGCTACAGGTACCTATCAGCAGGCTCAGCTACAGGTACCTATCAGCAGGCTCAGCTACAGGTACCTATCAGCAGGCACATCTACAGGTACCTATCAGCATGCTCAGCTACAGGTACCTATCAACAGGTTCAGCTACAGGTACCTATCAGCAGGCACATCTACAGGTACCTATCAGCAGGCTCAGCTACAGGTACCTATCAGCAGGCTCAGCTACAGGTACCTATCAGCAGGCTCAGCTACAGGTACCTATCAGCAGGCACAGCTACAGGTACCTATCAGCAGGCACAGCTACAGGTACCTATCAGCAGGCTCAGCTTCAGGTACCTATCAGGAGGCTCAGCTACAGGTACCTATCAGCAGGTGCAGTTACAGGTACCTATCAGCAGGCTCAGCTACAGGTACCTATCAGCAGGCTCAGCTACAGGTACCTATGAGCAGGTTCAGCTACAGGTACCTATCAGCAGGCTCAGCTACAGGTACCTATCAGCAGGCTCAGCTACAGGTACCTATCAGCGGTCTCAGCTACAGGTACCTATCAGGAGGCTCAGCTTCAGGTACCTATCAGCGGTCTCAGCTACAGGTACCTATCAGCAGGTGCAGTTACAGGTACCTATCGATAGGTTTGTATGTACTAACTGGGATACTATTACGTGTACCATTTATGATGTACATTCCTCTACATTTATCATGTACACCAGATTAGCTTCCTCCATACATGTTAAAAATGTCTGTAGGCTTCCTTTGCTGGGTGGAAGCCAACATTGAATCTCTCAAACACTGCCTAGCACTTCCCCTGCAAATAATCCTGCAGCTGGCTGCCTCCCATATAGGCATTCCCCCTGGAGGTAATCCCCCAGTGGGCAGCTCCATCCCCATATAAGCACCCCCTCATCCCAGTTGGTAGCCACCCCCTTCACCATGTAGGCATCTTCCTATAGGTAATCCCTCCTGGTGCTCTGGAATAAAAACACAACCGTCTGGCAGTGCAGCAGTCCTCCGGTATTGGTCTCCTCTCCCCACTCCATTAGCAAACAAATAAGATCACTCCTGCGCCAGAGTGCTGGGGGAGGGAGTGCCTCTTTTGGTCAAAGGCAAAATGCTGCCTGTGGTCACAAGAGTTATTGCCAGGGCCTGGAGCCTATGGCTCCTTGCTCTGTCAATGAAAGTGCTGCATCATTGATAGACAATCTGTCAACACCTAGGCCCTACCCAAGGTGGTGACAGTGTGCTGTAGCTGGCAGTCCCCTAGTGAGTATGTTACCATTTGGTAATTTGTCCGTGGAGTGGATTATGCACAATCTCGGGTCTCCTACTGTAATGAAGAGTCAATGAGGAGTTGTGGCTCAGTGTATGTGCTGCACTCTGGCTGCCTCACCCCTCCTTCCTCCTCCCTTTTCTTCATTGATTATCAATGGAGGGGGCGGTCCGGGTTACGCTGTGGGGGTGGGGCAGTGCTCCTTACAGTGATTCCAGTCAAAGATTACCCTGACAAACCGTTCAGGACTGGCACCAAGGAGGAAGGAAAGAGACATCCCTTCCTCCTCAGTGTCCTCAGTGCTATACGGGGCTACCAGCAGGTTAGATTTGTCTAACCTGCTGATAGCTCCCCTTTAAGCTAACCTGCAGATAGCATCCCCTATAGTCCTTCATTGTCAATCGCAGTGAAAGAGAACGAATGGATCTCTATAAGGTGTGTATATGTATTAACATCATTTTGTAACTTAGACATGTACTTCTGTTTTACAATCCGACGCTAAGGCTGACAAATGGCGCTGTATGGCATCTGTACAGGATTCCCTCAAACGTATTTGTTTCTCTCTGAGATGAAAATTTTCGTGATTTCACAACAACAAAAAGATTGTAAGTTTAGAAGATCACATAGAGCATCGGAAAGCCGCATGATTTACCAGGCCTGAAGCACACAGAATTGCTGTGTTTGCGATGAGAAAAAAAAACATGGCATTACAAGATGCACAGAAAATCTGATCATGATTTTAAAGGGGAACTATTGGCAGATTAGAAGAATCTGACCTGCTGATATGTCCCTATTGAGCACGGGGCGACGAGGATGAAGGTACAGTCTCTGTCACTAGGTTTATGTTGCCTTAAATAAGGGCAGCATAATAGTAGTGAAATATAGTGATATAAATGCTGAACAGATCGGTGTATTACTTGTATAATTCTGTTCAGCCGTTCTCCTATTATGCAGGAGAATAGGATTCTTGCCACACCCCTCCCCACACCCTCCAGCTGCTGATTGGCAGTTATCTATCCATGCTGTGTATAGGCAGACACCTGTCAATCAGCAGCTGGAGGGCGGGGGAAGGGGTGTGGCAAGATTCCTATTCTCCTGCATATTAGGAGAACGGCTGGACAAAATAATCTATGTAATACACCGTAGAGTTTTCTGCTGTTCATGAATATTTAGGACAACTGTTCTCACATAATGGAGAGGACTACTTATTGTCTATGTTATTCAGGAGAATATCTCTGGATCAACTGCGCAGAGAAATCTAAGTGATACTCTTAGGAATTCTCCTGTTGGGACCTTAGCGCAGTAAGTTACGACGGAGAATGCGCTTTTGGCCATAAATTGTGTATATTTTGTATTTACATTCTGAGCTGTGTCTGAACTGTGTCTTACTCCTTCTGTTCTGCTAATTGTTTCCCCTGCCCCACCCATGTCTGTTCTGCTATGTTTCCTCTTGTCATGTAATGGTTAACCTGGTCTTGCCTCCGTGATTGACAGCTGGTCCCTCCAATCGCCTTCCGGACTGGGTTCCTGGTTTCCATTTAGGGTCTCTGTTTCTGACCCTGACTATATTGCCTGTTTTTTGACTACGCCTATTGAATCCTCATTTTGTGCTTTTGCTGCCCGACCGTTGTGACTCAGATTGCTGGCTATTCTTATTGTGTTTGTTCGTCTTGTCTTGTGTTTTGTTTGACATATCCAGGCCAGGGACCGCCGCCCTGTTGCCCGCTGCCGCCTAGGGCAGATAGCGGCAAGTAGGCAGGGACAGTGGGCAGGGCTGAGCCTAGGGTACGCTGTCTGTGTCTCTACTGCATCTCTATGTAACCTGAGTCATGACAGATTTAGCATGCTGTTCAGCTTCTCTGTCACTAGTTTAAGCTACTTTTAGGTAGGGCGCCATAAACCTGCTGACAGTCTCTTTAATCTCTATGCTAATTAGGCGTTTTGGTGCACTGGGGGTGGGACTTTTACACCCAGTGTGCTGATGCGCCCTCGTCCAGCTGGCCTCTTCTAATGAATGACAAGGGAGAGAGAAAAAAAAGCCAGGCAGCAGCGCCTCGTGTGATACCGTACAAACAAGTCAGTTAAAAATGCAAGGTGCTGATGGGGTGCTCACCTTCAAGCCCCTTGGGCTTTATGCATATCACCCAAATGGGTACCAGGTCTTCAGAAGATGCCAGGATATGGCGCTTCGGTGGAGAGTGCAGGGCTGCAAGCCAACTAGGATAGCCCAAACAGGATGCTCCCAAGTAGGGGCCCGTGGGAATAAGGCTAGTCTAAGTACAAAAATGGTGCTAATCGTGGCTAATCCATAAATGTTAGCGCTGCCCAAAAGACTCCAATTTGAGGCTGAATAAAGTAGAAACATTTATCAAAAGTGCACAATATTTACGCGTTTCGAGGAACAGAGGTCCTCTTCATCAGAATAGCATGCACTGATATTCTGATTAGAGGACCTCTGTTTCTCGAAACGCGTAAATATTGTGCACTTTTGATAAATGTTTTTACTTTATTCAGCCACAAATTGGATTATCAAAATTGAATATCAGGGGAGCGGGCTGGATCAGTACAGTGAGGACAGTAGCCCAGCCCACAGTGCACCAAAATGCCTACTTAGCATAAACTATAGGGAGATATACATTATTCTTACCTACCTATGGTTTTGCAATGTAGTTTTACATGGAAATAGTTGATCCTCCCCCCCCAAAACTGCCATTTTTTTCCTTTTCTTTATTGCAGTGGTGACTTTATGCCAACCATTTCATATGGACATATGCTCCAAATCCGGTAGACTCTCTGATCTCTCTATAAGCGCCACCAGCGTGAGACGCCATCTGCAGTCAACAGATGATTTCTACTCAAGTGCTGTGATGTGACCCGACTCAATAAGAGGTAACACGTCAGTTTTTGTGTTTGCTGTCAATTCGGCTGAAGACATGAGAAATGTAACAACTAGACAATGGTTGCGTTCTTAACAATAATAGTGAAGTATAACAGTAAAGCAAATGAATACAAAGTAACTAGTATAGAAGTAAAGTTATAAGAAGGGATATATCAATGCCTTCACCCAAGAAAACCTGCAATTTTTGGCGCAACGCGGTCAGTTTTTGTGCAATGCTCTCAAACATTTGCATAAAACACAGGAAATGGTATAAATTTTTAAGCAAATAATGATTTCTTAAAAACATGCAACAATTATTCACCAAAATCTTGACAAAAACATTGATAACCCCCCCCCGCCCCCCATTGTATAGTTATAGAATAAGGCTATGTTCCCACAATGTTTTCTTAGTGGAAACAGCCGTTTATTTTTTTTATTTTTTATTTTTTTTTTTTTAAGTTATGGGCGTTGAATGGTCACTATCATTAATAATGGAAGTCATTATAAAAAACATCAGTTTTTCACCAAAAAAAGACATTGTGGGAACATAGTTTCTTAAACACTAAAGAGGTTGTCCGGGCAAAGTTAACTTGGCCCCATCCACGTGATAGGGGACAAGAAAGAGATTGTGGGGATCTGTCCTCCGTACCCCCCTGCTGATCTCTGTATAGGGCTTCTTTTTATGAATACAGCGGCAGGTACAGCATGTGACTCGTGGTTCTATTCATTCCTAAGGAACCACCAGAAAGAGCCAAGTAAGAACTTTCCGGCTTACTTGGTTCCTTCCGGTGGCTCCATAGGAATGAATAGATCTGCAGCTGTGAAAGTTCTAAATCTGTCCCTATATGCCCCCCAGTACTGTTCCTGTGAGTGTTACTCATGTGTCCCAAAAAACTACTTTGTAAAACTCACCCATCTAGTCATGCAGACGTTACAGAGCTCCTAACTAGTCACGGCTGGCGGGAAGTCTTGCCGTCAATCAAACTTCTCTGGGAGTGTCAGTGCTTAGAGGTGTTATCCAGCGCTACAAAAACATGGCCACTTTCTTCCAGAGACAGCACCACTCTTGTCTCCAGTTCAGGTGCGGTTTGCAATTAAGCTCCATTCACTTCAATGGAACTCAGCAGGAAAACCCCGCCCAAGCTGGAGACAAGAGTGGGGCTGTCTCTGGAAGAAAGTGGCCATGTTTTTGTAGCGCTGGATAACCCCTTTAAGGACAGCGCCTGTGATGCTTCCCCCTCCTACGAGCTGAGCATCATGGCATTGTGATCCACGGCCGGCCGCACATTCCATCAGTATTTTTTTTTTTTTAAGTAAATATTGGCAGAATGGGCGGCTGGCCGGGGAGTGGATCTCTCTGTCGAGATCTCTCCCCGGCTATAACTCCTGATCACAGCGGGTGTCAGCAGTCAGACCTGCTGTTATACACGAGCTGTGATACATGAACTGTGATACATGAGCTGTGATACATGAGCTGTGATACATGAGCTGTGATACATGAACTGTGATACACGAGCTGTGATACATGAGCTGTGATACATGAACTGTGATACATGAGCTGTGATACATGAGCTGTGATACATGAGCTGTGATACATGAACTGTGATACATGAGCTGTGATACATGGCTGATTACATGTCAATAGTTATTTGTAGTGATTGAGCCCATCTAGCTTCATTATCATAATCTAGGTTATCGTAACACAAAATAAATATTTATGTGTCCACATTTGTTAGACTTTGCTGTAGGAAATATTGATTTAGTGTGTTAGACTGTAATCCTGGAGGTCATAGCCATTTAAAGGAAGATGGTTGATTGTAGGGTTGTGGTCAGACCGAGCTTATCTCTATAATGCTGTAAACACTTTATCCCAATGCCGCAATGAATTCATTATGACTTGTGGTTACAGCAGTCAGACATTGTCTTCTCAGTCACTATTTAAGCTTGTAAAGCCAAAGCCAATGGCTGCAGCTTAAGGCTATGAAAGAGCAAGAACCACATGATGCAGGATTTATCACTGTGATATCCAATGGGGAAAGGGGGGGGGGGGTTAGAAGCAGAAATTCTATTTTATCATTTTATTATATAATCCCATATCAATACTAATCTAGTTTACAGCTTTTCTATGGAAACCTATGGAATGGAGTACAAAGCAATTGCACATTTATTATAAATGTGCCTCTAGGATTTCTTTTATATTTAACCCCTTCATGTCACAGCCAATTGTCATTTTTTTTCCCCTTGTGTTTAAAATGCCATAGCGCTTGCAGACTGATATGAGGTCTTTTTTTTTTTTTTTTTGCGACATCAATTGTACTTTGTAAAGACGCTCTCCATCATAAAATATGCTGCAAAACAGAAGGAAATAATTTGGGGAGGTGAACTTTTAAAAAAACATGGTAATTTTCAATTTTTTGTTGCAGTGTGGTATAACTGACATGATATCTATATATGTTAGTACAATTACGAGAGGCAATTTAAATAGCTTTTATTTTATTTTACTCCTCCTCTGCTCCTGAATGGAGTGCACTATAGGAGGCCCTCTATTTCAGCGAGTGGTGAGCCATCTTCACCCCAATAACAGCTGGGGGACCATGGGGTCGTGGAACGAATAATCTGCATTCCAATTATTTCTTATGGGAAAAAGACTTGGATTACTGACATGTTCCCAGAACGAATTTTGTTCATAATCCAAGGTTTCCTTGTACACTTCTATAGATGGCATGTGGGGGAGAAGGGATTACTGATGCATTGGGTCTGCAATGTGCTATGTAACCAGAAAGGAAAGATAAAGAGAGATTAGAGGGAATCTTTATCTGTATGGAAAGTGCAGAATGTCTGGGGGCCACAGTGTGCAGGTCCACAGCCCAATGCTTCCACAGGAACTCCCTCACTCCTTAGACTGGCAAAGAATTGCATGTAAGTTGGATGGTATCGCTAGAAGAGATGAGCGAATTTACATTACAAGCGAAGTGAAGCGCTTTATTTGCTCGGCACTCAGCTTACACGCCGGCTGCTTTTGATCTCTCTGACACTTTTCTCTGGGTGCCTTGAAAAGCTGGATCCAGTCCTGGGAAACTGGGAGAAGTTTCCTAAGGAATCATGCACAATTGAGGCACAATTATTGAGTGTGAAATCAGGCAGGTCTAGCTTTGGCTGGGGCAGGGTCACCAAAGGTGTGTGGGTCTATTTCTAGGGTCACAGAAGCTGTTCCTTCCTGTTTCTTCTGCTTCTTTCCTGGGGCAGACTGTAAATTGCTTCAATTACAAATTCTGAAGTAAATTCTTGGTCATGGTAAGAAAACCCAGAACAGTAATTCCCAATGGTGGGGTGCAGATCTGAAGTTTTATAACCGGGAAGAAATGCGGCACTAGGCCTGAGCGGAAGCCCCAGCCTGAACTTCTCTCTTTCTCCTTCTGCACTCAGATTAGGACTAGGCCTGGAGTGTGTCCCGGACTGACTTCTTAGGAGGATCATTCTTGCCCTCGCTGCCCTGGATTTTACCTTACAGTCTCTCACATACAGAAACAATGGAAATGCACTAGTATTTTCAGGGGTATGATGCCCATGATGCTACCAACATTACAAAGAAGCTACAATGTTGCTGATAAGCCAGACAGGGACTTGCTTACATCAGCTGTCTCAGAAGGGAGGGGGGGGGGAAAGGAGGGAGGAGAAGTGAAAGACGGAGAGAAAGACTCAC